>NW_010167883.1:0-22815 GCF_000695765.1 Mesitornis unicolor | reverse complement strand
GGTCCTGGTCAGAGGCGGGTCTGACAAAGGAAAAGGGGGAGCAATTCAGGTAGCTTCTTAAAGGGTTATCTCCATAGCCCTTCCCCCGTTATCAAAGACACAACCAAAAACCCCTCACAGAAAACCCAATACAGAGGGCATACAGAGAGACATAACTAATCCTACCAGCACTTAAAATACTGCCTTGAGAGGGAATTAGAAAAGTTTGAGGCTGTGCTTTCCTCCTCATGTTAAAAATCTCTGCACTCCTTCACATAACAGCTTTTTCTCCACTTGCCATCTCTTGTGCTTGGGTGTTGGTTTATTCAAAAGTGAATGGGATGTTGGGCCTGAAGGAGAGAAGGAGGAGGAAAAGTGAAAAAAGGAAATAGGGCAAAAAAAAATCCAGGAACAGATTTTGAAATCCAAATCCTGTTCTTAGACCGATTTTTTTTCTCTCTGTTTGCTCAGCTGCTTTTCACAGCCGCCTTACTTACAAATCTGAACAGCTTGCAGAACAAAATGACAGGAAGATGGAAGGATAATGTGTGTTTAAATATCAGTGACCAGCCTTTTTCTTGGCACTCTCAGCATGGGGAAAGCTTGTTATATACTGCCTCCTTTAATCATATCAGACAGGGCTTTTCCTCCTGCCTATCTATCAAGAGGAGAGAGGATCTTTCTCCAATTGTTAGTTGGAGTGATGGACAGGTAAATTATTAATATTGTTTACCATTGACTTTCCTTGTTATTCTTATTTGTTAAGTCCCCAGCTGATGTGACCCCTGTTTTTCTCAGCCTGCTGAAAGCCTGACCCACTCAATCACATGTAAACTGCATGTGGTCACCAAATGGATTTGAGTTTGAGATATTTTGAAAAAGCACAGAAAAAAAGGAAACAACTTTAGTACCTGGAGCCCAGTGAAACAAAGTGGAGGGGAGCTGGAGGAAGGCTGATAATACACAGCCTCCAGTTAATGAACTCACTGCCAAAAAATTCAGTGTCCACTGTCTCCCTGGGACACTGACGTGCGTCAAAATAAAAATCGTACACCTTTGGTAAAACCAGATCTTTTTTACAGCTAGCATCTCAGATTATTAAAATTTAAGCACATCAGGGATTGAGATAAACAGAAAAATGGCTCTACCCTTATTTGGACACTGTGTTTATATTTTTCTACCTGATGAAGGAGGTTGTTTACTTCCTCAGGCAGATTTTTCTCTGTGTGTACACATGCGTGTGTGTGCGGATATACAAGCTTACTTCATAGAAAGATAGAATGCTTTGGTTTGTAAGCAGCCTTAAAGATCATCTAGTTCTAACCCCCCTGCTAAAGATACAGACACCTACCACCAGACCAGGTTGCTCAAAGCCCCATCCAAACTGGTATTGAACACTTACAGGGAGGGGGCATCCACAACTCCCTGGGCAACCTGTGCCAGTGTCTCACCACTCTCACAGTAAAGAATTTTCTTCCTAGTATCTAATCTAAACCTATCCTTTTCCAGTTTAAAACCATTACCCCTCATCCTATCACTACATGCCTTGGTAGAAAGTCCCTCCCAGGCTTTCTTGCAGGCTCTCTTGAAGTACTGAAAGTCTGATATAAGCCTTCTCTCTAATCAACCCCAGATCTCTCAGCCCGCCCTGATAGGGTTGGTGCTCGAGCCCCAAATCATTTTTGTGGCCTTCTGGACCTGCTCCAACAACTCCATGTCCTTCTTATGTTGGGGGCCCAAGAGCTGAATGCAGTACTCCAGCTGGGGTCTTGTGAGAGAGTTTCCCAGGGAAATCCTTGGTTCCTCTGAGCAGGACTTAGGGTAAATGTGCAAAAATCCAAGTGCCCATTTCAGAGGTTGGGGTCACCATAGTCTCTCCTACCTAAGTGGTTGCCAGAGTTATTGTATTTTATTTTTAAACTAAAAGACTCAGTAGTTGTGTGTATATGTGTTTCTGTGAAGGGGGTGGCTTTTTTTTGTATATATTTTTTAAACCAATTATTCAGTTTTCTGGACTCTTTCCTTCTTTCCCCAAAAATGTCAGTTTGAGGTAGATGTCCAGCCTTAAATTTCAGCCTAAAGAATTAAGGCAGCTGAACAGAGAAGGTCTTACCTCTGTCTACACTAAAGCAAATATTTTAGGTAAAAGTATTAGCCAGCTTTAAGAGCTATCTCTATTTAGAAAAAGTGCTTAAGTAGTCTAATTGTAAGCGTATGCTTATGTAACTTGCTGAATGCGGGACCATATGCTGTAAAACACATGTGGAATATGGATGTGAAGTGGGTAATAACAATAATGAACATTTACATAGCCGCCTGTGTTTTTAAAGGAATGTAGGAACTGTAAGTATAGAAGAAGAAAAGGAGGAGGTACGAAAATATAAGGTCATATATTTAAGCTTTCATTTTTGCCTGGCTAAATCCTACCTTCAGTTACAAAACTTTCAACCTCAGTAAATGCAATCAAGCTGGATTTACTAGCTAGGCAAGAAGAGTAATTCAGCCCAGGGTCTTGCATGTAGGCAAAGAGCTGTTTCAAAAATGAAAATCTCCTCTATTATTAGTTATTTCCATTTTCCTATTAACCTACTGCAGAAAATATTGCTTTACCATGATGGTGTTCTGAGCTCTAAAACAGATCAATCAAATGAAGTCAACCAAAGATGGTATTCCTGGCCCTGGAGAGTGATTTACACAAATCCACAGAGGAAAAAACCTGGAAGCAAAGGAGGTTGAATAAAAAACAACAGATAGAGACACATAAATTAGCTCTTTTCTGGACAAGTGACTGTATACACCAAACCTTAGAATCAGTATTTAATTAACCTCTTTAAAGAAACCATTAAGCCCACTGGTGTGTGACGAACAGGCAAAGGAATGAAAGCTTGGCAGGATGCCAGACAACACCAGGGAAGCTTTAGGAAGATGAGGTTGAAATTAAATGGATAAGTTTGCTTTAGGAAAGTATCTCATTCATGGGTCCTATTTCATGAGCATCATAAACAAGAGCCTGAGAGCAGTTTCACTAAGCCAAGTCCTGGGAGGTTCATAAATTGCTTCTCAGTCTAGCTGGATGCTGTGACTGTTTCTTCTCATGGAAATTAAATGAGGCAGTTCACAGTATCTGCTGCTAGCCATGGCTGGAGGTAGGACATGGAGTGGGTGGACCAGTCAAGTTTATGTGAAAGCAAGAGCAATGAGAGCTTGAAACAGAAGGACCAATTCACATGGCTCCTGCTAGAAGAGAGGCTGAGCTCCTTCTTGAGCCACCATCAAACTTGCCACACTCTCTGACGGTTAAACTTAATTTGGAAATGCAGACAGGATTTTATTAGTTCAAATCATAGTTCTTTGTCTGGCTTTCTGGAGCAGTTTCTGCCTCTCTCTCCCCTTCTGCTTGAATCTGGTTTCCTAACCCACCTCCCCAAGCTATATGCTTGAAGTTCAGCAATATCAAAATGAGGTAGTATATGGATTTGAGGCATTAAAGTCTCAGTTGCACTGTGTAGTAAAAAAATACAAAGTCAAACCATTGCTGACATCCCACCTGTCTGCCCAGCATCCCTGAGGGCAATGAAGCTTTCTGAAGTGTACCCCCATTCCTGGTCGAAGGACACTATAGAAGACAAAGGACTGTGGTTCATGCTGTGCTGGACAAGTTCATCAAAAATAGATCCAATGATTGATATTAAACACATAGCAACTATGCCTGGCTCAAGAAGACTCCGGCCCTCCAATGGTTAGAGACTGGAGAATATTTTGAGAAAGCACTCTGTATACTCACCTTGCTCTTTTGCTCTTCCCTAGGTTTCTGGCCAATGTCGAAGACAGCAGAGCAATCTGCACAGACCCTAGTTGAGATTCACAAGGGCTGCTCTGCCTTCTTTCCTGTCCTAGCCTTAGGGTCCATCTCAAAATACTGCATTGAATTTATCAAATAAAACCTGTTTTGTTTTGCAAAGAATGGGCTGTGCCTGTTCTGAATATTAGCAGGAGAAGTTTCTCTGAAAAGTAAAACCTCTTTTGGTAGAGACAACAGTGTGAGCCAAACTCTGCTGAAGTCACATCTCTGGAGAAATTCCCTCTCCTGGGCACGCCCTGAGAAAGAGAGGGGGTGAACAATTGCATGAAAGAGGAGAAATCTGCTGCTGCAGACCTGTAGCTCTCCAACATTGCTGTGAGTGAAGCCGTGTAGTTGACAGCAGCTCAACAAAATGGGAAGCAATGTCACAGACCCCGTGTCCCCAGAACAGGCTATTCATCCAACCACTGTGACGTTTTAGAAGAAACCACCAACAACTGCATTTGACACATTGACAATGTGCTTGTCCCTGTTGAGCAGAGACTCTTTCTGCTGTGATTTGATCTTTTGTCAGCATGGAAGGAAATTTTCTAAAGGAGGTAACATTAATTAATCAAGTTAACCCTGAGACGTCTAACGAGCATTATTGTATTTAACCACCAGTGAATCTGGCAAATACTAAATAGCACTTGAGTTCTCTTTCTTAATGTTTGTTAAAAAACAAAAATAAGGGAGTTGATTATGTCAGATTAACAACGTTTAATTAAAATGGAGGGAAATGAGTAGCTGTAATTTGCAACTACCACAGAGAGGAACCAGAGAGGAGAGTGTTGTACAAACCTGTGAAGTGCTCCAGCTTTTAATTAAAATTGCAGTTCTTTAAGATAGCCCTGTGTCAGACGGATTCTGGTTAATTGCTGTCACTCCTGCAATATTGCCAGCAGGATTCTCCAGTGTTTTCATGTCCTTAATAGAAATCTATGTGTCAAGGGACTTCTTTATGCCAGGGAACATGCTGGATTTGTCATCTGAGGTCCCCATCCCTCACTGAGGGTGATACTGTACATAAGAATAATGATACTGTAGCTTACTGTATCTCTCAGGAATGTATAATCTATAGATAGGACAAAGAGATACTACAGTTAAACACATCCCTTCATTTAAAGACTGGTACTTTAGTTTGCACTTTGTTCTGACACTGATGCTCATAGAGCTATTGGAAAGCTTTTGGTAGTGATCTGGGAGTCAAGAGACCTCAACTCTCTCATGGCTGATCTATTAATTGGCTGTCAGGTCGTGGTCATATTTCTTAGCTTTTCCACATCCCTGTATTATCTGCTGTAACATAATGATCCATACAAACTTATAGTGGTGTTTGTGATCATATTGGTAAAACTGGGACATCTCCAATGTCCTACTGACACATACACACACACAGAATGTGAGATAATAGGGTAAATTCACTGCAGAAACAAATAGTTCATGAACAATTTACAGGTTCTAAAAAGTCAAAGATGACTAAGGTACTTTGCAGAAAGATATTCAGAAAACAGTAACAAAGTGCAACCAAGCAAGAAAGGGATGACCTCTACTTAGTGTTGAGGAACAGATAAATTAAAAAATTCACCTGTTAAATTCACTGTCATGCACACGTGTGTTGTACTAACAGAGTTCCTTTTGTTTCTTAAACTACAAATATACACAAAGACACACAAACCTATTTGAAAAAAAAAATAATTTGGGATTTAGAAAATAAATACTCAGGTTTTTAATATGATTGTGCTGATTCAAACCACATCAGGCAAAATCAGAATTCTGGCTCACCTTTCTTTAGAGGTGACTTCAGCCTCTCTTGAGTTGCCCTTAGTAGTTTGGTGTGTTTTGACATAAAATCTCCTAGAAGTTTTAACCTTAGCTGCCCTAAAATCTAGTTCTCTGTCTGCTGTCTCTGTGTTCTCACACTTTCACGTCCTTGATGGTCCAGTTAGCCACAAAGAAAAGAAGGTGGGTTTTCACAGAGTTTCATACTTTTCGAATTGTACTGGAACAAAGGATTTGTATTATTGCAGAGAGAGAGGATAGGTGAGAAGTATATTCAGTCATTGCACTACCAGACTCACTTAATTAGCTTATTACTCTGGGAATCAGTCCACACGTGTGAAACTATGCTATTAGGGTTACACCCATATTTGTCTTTCGTAATTTTTGGCAATAACCTCTTCTAGGCTATTATTATATATAGATAATATACTTGGCTATTGTGGCCTTTATCTCAGTTCACTGCTGCAAAGAAAATGAGTGTTTCCTACTAGCTAACAAACACTTTTGTTTAATAAACAGTTAAACAACTACAACAACAAGTCTAAAGAATGTTACCTGTCAATTAAACTATGAGAGCATAAACCATAAACAAGTCTTCAGCTGCAGAATATTATTTTCAGGTATACTATTTCACATATTTTCAAAGCTTTGTTTCTGTTTTCAGAGCAAATTTCTTTCAGGTAAACCTAGACCTTTCTTGTTTATCATGAAGAAGCCAAAAGGCAAAAATAGTGCCACATCCATCTAAATGTAATTTGCTTGTCCCTTTCTAACCAAAGATTACATATATATTTATTTAAATAATACATTTTCTAAGGAGCTAAAAATTCACACACTGCTCTGGGATAACTTCATTAGACTCCACTTTGAAATCCCTTGTTCAGATTCTGCTCTCATAGACATGTCTGTAAACATGTTGTAAATCCACTGAAGTGCCTGTTCATTTAACTCAATCTCAGAAAGCTAGAACTGTCCACCAAATGATTTATTTATGGGTATCACAACCCCATCGTCACTTAAAAGTAGATGTTTGTATTTCATGTTCTTGATTTTCTTGATTTTTAATCATTCATAGGACATAATCAAATATTGATGTTCTATCTATTAAAAATGCCATAAATAAATAAGCTACGTACACAGGCCTGACCAGAAACAGCATGGTCCAAGATACTCCAGCTCTCTGCACCAGAAACTCTCTTCTGTTTGATGAAGTATTCAGCTGAGCCTGGAAGGTTGTGAGGAGACAGCAGACCTCTCTCTTCTTGTCAGCTGTACCATAAACATAAGAAGATACTTCTCGTGCTTCTTGCTTAAAACGAGCTAAGGGAAGCTATCTGAAAGGGAATATGAATAAAAATACCTGTGTTTCATCTCAGAAACAAAAAAATGGCAAAGTACTAATGAACTTTTCTTACTGCCCGCAGTGAAAATGCTGTATCTTGACTCACATCTTCAGGAAAAGAGAAATTTGAAAGCAGTCATAACACTGAGGCTACTTGAACGCCCAGTTTTGATCTGTTATTACTTTTTGAAATTGCGAACAGAAAGGGAAAAAATATTACCTAAAACCCAACCATTTTATGTACCCTTTTTTTACATTAAATGATCTTATTTTAAGAAAAAGGTTTATTCCTTTTTCCAGTTCAGAAGTAATCCTTAAAAAAACAAAAAACAAAACAAAAACCAACCAACCAAACAAAAAACCCAACCCAACTAATTATACACTTTGCACAAATGTTTAGGTTAAGAAGTGCTTGATTCTTTGAAGCCATGTTAAGAAAATGGATCCACTCGTAGCCCTGTTGTTTTACTGGCATAAACCAAAGGACCCGTCAGACTTTACACCAGCCCATAAGATGTAGCAAAATACACTAGCTATTTTTTCTTCTCCCTGAAGCTTGTCCTTAAGCAGAGCTGGCTCTTTGCTCCTCCCTAGGATGGCTGTAGGAGAATAGAGATGATGTTTTGCCAAGCATGTATCCTCTAGGCTGGGAAACCCCTGTCATAGCAAGGGACTTGGGGGACATCTGACGTAGGTAGCAGGAACCTGCTGCTCCCATGATGCTGCAGAGTGGGGACACGCACTTGCCCATTGCAGTTAGCAGGGGAATAAATTGTCACTTAAATGGCTGTGATATAGCTGCTCACTGTGCCTACATCCAGGAGGCTATACAGTTTCAAGTGAGGAAGGTCCATTGCCGAGAGTTCCCTGTTAATTCAAACATAGGAGTCAATCACACTCCACCATCAATATGAGAACACCTGAGAACCTCTGTTGTTGACTTTCTTGCTATTAAAGTTTTAGGTAAACACCAGGCTGCTTAGGGAAACTAAACCCAAAAAGAGTCTAGATCAAAGTAGTCCTTGCTATTGCAATGAACCACTTGACTGTTAGAGGTTTGGCCATTAAGTAGAGTCCTCTGCCCAGGACCTCTCTGACAAGTGCCTGTGGGAAGTGGGCATATGGGGACAGGAAATGGGCTCAGCTGAAGGGATTCACCAGAGAAAGCAGGCTGAGTGCCCTATTTCCTAAAGAAGGAGGGTCATGCAGTCACTCAGTGCTTGTGGGTATGGTTGTTTTCATGTCTCTCTTGGCTCTTCTTCCCTCCTGTCCTTCATTTTTTATTAATGAAGCTGCTGGGCAGTTCCAACCATGCTTGACAAGTCTCAGAGAATCAATTTCTTAGAGGTTTAATGTGAATTGGCAGCTGGGCAAAGATGAAAGTCTACAATGTGTCTTTCCAGCCCCTGCCCCCAAGGTGATCACAAACTGGGTCACCTCTGGAATGGCACATCTGCCAATGCATGGCTTCATGAAAGAGCAGTGCTACAGGCTTTGATGTGCCCTCAGTTTCCCTCTCCATGGGCTGGCTCAACTCAAACAGTGGTGAGAAACCTGCACCCTGGACTTTTCTCTTAGACAGGTTCTTTGCCTTCATGAGAAAATAAATTAATAAAGCCATGAAAATCTAGGCAGCTGGCTATGTGGACTCTCTTTGTGCCCTTTGATCTATGTACCTGTGGCTCTGTGGTGATGCTTACAGCTGCTGACAGGTGATTTGCTGGGGTCTCTGTTCTTTGTTGTGCTTGGTCTCAGCACAAAAATTTCACGGAGGTTAATGAGAGCCATTGGCCACGGCAATCCATCCTCTGCATTGAGTGCTAATTAGTGTCAGCCTGTCACAATAGCAAGATGAGTTGCAAAATAAAACCATCAAGTGCACTCTGATTCTGATTTATTACTTATTTTCCTGTTACTGTGGCTGAACAATAATACCAAAAAAAAAGTCAGTTTGGCCTCTTCTTTGGCTTCATGTGCTGTGGTGATGATTTCCCTGTAATTAATGAGGTGCATTATCTAACTCCCTCACCTTGCAGTAGGAAGAAAAGTCCTTTTTTCGTTCCTTCATTGTTTCCAAAAGCGAGACTCTCTGAAAGCCTTTGGAAAACACAATCATGCAGAGCGAATGGCCTAAAAGGCAGGCTCCATTCATGGTTCTGCACACTCCAGGGTCCTTTTGTTCGTCAGTTTATTTAGATTCAGTGTGGAGTACCTGCCCACATCAGGAAACACGGCATGGATGTTTCAGATCAATACAAAGGAAGTTGTGAAATAGGTTCTAATGGTCTGATTTTTTCACATTTGAGATACTTTCCACAGCTCTGTCCTTACATTATCAAGTGAACTGCTGGAGTTTTCTAAAGAACGATTTTTCCCATATTAAAGTTAACATTCAGAACAAATTTTGCATGTGGAAGAATTCTAGAGGATGGATTTTTATCAGTTTTACCTGGAACAAGCCTGGTGACAGCAGTCTTACTCTTTCAGATTCGACACACCGAGGCTGAGATCAGTCTCTCTTGGTCTGTGCATTACTGTGCCAGGCATTTTTTCTCAAGGAACATTCATCCACCTCCAGCAGTAAATTTTTGAAAATGTCTGGATTCATATTTATTGTATTTTGTAGACTCTGTCTAGAGAGTACTGATTGTGATTAAAGTAAGTATCCTACTATTAATAATGAAGCAGCAAAAAGAGTTGGCATAAAACTCATGCATGTCCATTCATCTGTGTGTGACTTGAATTATCCAGTAGCAGTGGGAGAAATACTTTCCTTAGTGCCATCTCTTTTTTTATTTTTCAGCAGTATTTATGAGGTGATAAAGTTGTACAAAAAGTTGTAAGAGGGAAAATAAGAATGATGTAGGTCAGGAGAAAATGGTGACTTGTATTTTAATACCATTTTCTAGTCTCTCCTTCAGGTTTCTTTCCAGTGGGATTATGCTTAGCCCTCTTGAATAAGCAATGTTCTGGCTGCTAATTATTCTTATAATTGAAGCTTGCTTCTTATATTAGTCAGTTCCTTTTACATCACCAGCTTTCTTACTCAACTCAGTAGGACTAGTCACCAAGGTACTTTCGCGCACACTAGCTTAGAATGATCCTGACCAGCAGTTTCAGCTGTAATACACTTAGACAAACAATAAATTATGATATCTAATACCCTATTTAGGAGCAGGCTTCATAGCCTAGAAAGTTTTTGACTTCCTCTTGGCATTCTAAAGTCAAAACTAATGCTTTTTTTTTTTTACTTCAAATTATTTAATATGGTGTGGAGCCTTCTCACTTGGATAGAATCAGACTTTTTGTTGCTTAGTTTGCCTTTCTCTGCTGTCTCCGTTGGGTAATTGAGTATGATTTAGACCAGCAGCAGAAAGACTATGGCAGCTTCCCCAACTGTTGCTTGTTTGTAGTTTACTGGTCTCTTCTTGCTTTGCAAATAGGTCACTTCTCAGTCATGCACTAGCGGGCTGTCAGCAGCCTGAGAGGGCTGCTTTGAGCTTCTCACATGTAAACTGTGGAGACTGTTGAGAAAACAACATCTCTGAAATGAAGAGATGAAATGAGCAGAGCAGAATGAAAGATCCTCCAACTCAATGTACTATCCTCACCTTGTTCCCACTTGCCCCCTCTATTCTCCTTCAGCTCTTTTGTGGGTTTATTTTGCCTATTTGGTTCTGATCTAACAATACTGGATTCACTATTTTTGTTGTTACTGATGATATGGGGCGGGGGGGGGGGGGTGTGTGTGTTGTTGGTTTGTTTGGTTGTTGTTGTTTCTTTTTTCCCCACAGAGGGCAGACTTTGTTAACAACTTAACATTTCGCATACCAAGTTCTTAACTGGAAGTGCTAGCATGTCCATCAGCTTTTCTTTAATAAGTTCTTTTTCTTCTTCATGCTGCACACTGCTGCCACAGTAGCAATTAAAGCAGAGAAAGGTTTGAAAGTCTGGGAGCTCTGTTGCTCACTGCTGTCTGTGTCTGCTTTAATATGGAGCTTTATTTATTTAAGAACCTAAATGCCTTGCCAAGTTCTTTGAGTTTTTCTTGATGTAGATAAAGTTTGTAAGGAAAGTTTCCTAAAACTTCCTGTCCCTTGCAGGAATTGACTTGTAATATGCTGTCTTTTGTTTTCTTTTACTAACTGTTTTATAAAGAAATAAATGGGAGAAATGGCTCTAGAGTAGGAAAGTGTAGTAATAATTGGAGTAAGTGTAGAAGAGGCAGATTGGAAGTTGAATGCAATTGTCAGCATCAAACAGTTTTTATATAACCTGATGTAAGTAAGGTTTCAATAGGGTTATAGGTTGTTGTGTTGTTTTTTTTTAATCTATTACCTCTTAGCTTTAGAAAAATTACATGTCCAAGGTCACACAGGAGCCTGTAGCATAGCCCGGTCATGAAACAGGAGCCCTTGTGTCCCTTTCCAGTATTTGAACTTCAAATTCATGTACCTTCAGCTGTGTTATGCTATCATGCAACCTCTTATGATCCTAGTTTTTAAGATCTCATTGAATACTTAGTTTTCAGTTTGAGGTGATTGTTTTGAATCATCTTGCATCTTAAAATGCTCCCTCAAGTGTCCCCCTGAATCATGATGACCCATGTGCTGAAAAGTCTACAAAATGGGAAGTGAAAGAGAAAAGGCACATGCCTTTATTTTTGTCTGAAATGGAATATATTTTAAATGAAGGTCTGGTCACATTGCAGGCTGCATGTACTAGTTATTTTATACACCCTTTCATATCCAGAGCTTCAGGACATTTCACAGATAGGTAATTTTGTAGAAGACATCTGCGCAAAAGCATGGCTTTGCTGAAATGACACTGATTTTTTCCATAAGTAGGTCAGAGTAAAGAGCAATCCTATGTGAAAAAGTCTTTGTTTGTTTAAATGTCTAAAAACAATCTAACTGATTAAAAGAATGAGCACATACAACAAAAAAATCCCACATGACTGAATAAATAGCTTTTGAAAGAGGGCACGACTTGTTTTCTAATGTGCACTTTAGTTTTTATCAGTTACAGCCTCCAAAATTGTATCTCTTTGAGTTAATTTAGTTTTGAAAAAACATAATTTGTTTTGTTAATTCAGCATGGAGTTAGTCTGTTTACATAAAACACTAGCAAAAGAGATTGGCAGAGTTTGTGTTGTAAATACAGGGATCTTTTCAGTTAATTATATGCAAATCAGCTTTGTTAACAAACACCTAAATAACTCTGCCTTGTCTTCATTAGCCTGGGAGATACAGTACATTTCTCAAGGAACTAGACAAGGAATATTAATCAAAGCAGCTTGTAAATTTTAATGAGCTTATTAATTGTTGACCTCTGTATTTCCAAGAAGTGGTATTATAAGTGAAAGATAACTGAGATATTTTTGTGGGGATATATTATGCAGATATATATGGGGAAAATGTCATGGTTCAATTTGGGTCGTGCAAAATAAAACCTCAGTCTAGCTGCTAACATACTGATAACTCATGTTTTTCTAAAAAATTATATGCTGGCTGATGAGAATTTAATGGCTTAAATGTTCTTGCACTAAAAGAACATTCAATGTTGCAGAAGAAGATGAGAAAAAATGAAATAAAGTTCAGTTTTGTAGTTTCCCAGATCAGGTTTTTCAACTTTCCAAGCCAGGAGTGATGCAGTTTGGGATTTGTTTTCCAAATAGACCTCCTGAATGTCAGGTGATTCTAGCTGCTACTTCTGGGTTTGAACAATCTCTTAAAGTAAAAGTAAACTTGAAAAAAATGCAAACGGAAAATGAGCACAGGAGCAAGGCTGGCAAAGATATCTGTTCTCCGTTGTCAGTTGACCTTGTCATGCTCTGTGCAACAAACCCATTGATGATGAGTGCAAGGGTGAGACCCAGCCTGGGGAGTCTGATGGTGAAGTTCATTGATGCCTTCCTTGAGGGGAACCTTTAAGTCTGACCCTCAGCAGTGATAAACCCTCACTATCATCCCTCCTAAACAGAGGAATATACTGCTTCACATGGCTAATCCTAATGTTGTGGAGAAAAATTAAACCCTCTTGAATTTCCTTCTGCTGTTTTTCTGACCTCAGCTCTGGCAATAGTCTCTAATGCTGTGTGCAGGAGCAGACTTTGGTGTAATTAAACCTCTAATTCATTCCTAATAGCTGTCTAGCCATGTGTCAATAAACAAGGAGGATACATGACAATAAAGATATCTGTCAGAGTGACATGCAGTGTTGTTTCAGAGAAAGACAGACAAGAAGGGAGGGAAATTAATAAAAAGAAATTAATTAATAGAAAGAAAACAAGGCAAACCATGGACTGAGATTAAATGGAGAGTAAGTAGGAGACACAAATTTTGTGTTGCCAGCTGATCTTCCCTAATTTGATTTGGTCTTTTCCAGTACTGAAGGATAAATGAGTTTCCAGGGTGGGAGGATGGATGCCTTCAATGGCAACAACAGATGATGGTGTCTACTTCCTACCACTGCTGACCACATGAAACCAACATAAACATTTATAGATTAAAGACTGTACCTGTGTAGCAGTGAGTGACAAAGCTGGTAAACAAAAGTACTGGAAACTAGTCTGTACCTCATTTGGTGCAGCAGAAACAAGGATGATTCTTAAGAAAACACTATGGTATCAACTAGTAATCTGTTCCAGAACTTTTTCACCCAGACTTTTATGAGGTGGGGAAAAAATTGGCATCAAGCATTGGCATTCTTATGACCACATTTCACTTTTGATGAGAGATAACTTTGAGAAATATTTTGACCAGTTCTACTGGGCTCATTACAGATGAAAAGCAAAAAAAGAATTGAAGAGAATTGTTTACTGAGACAATTTTTAATCTTGGAACACTACAGACACAGGAAATCTCAGATGACCATCTGTCCAGAGATCACACCATGCAGGGAGAACAGAGCTGCAACGCAGTCCATCATATTCTTAATTAGTCTTTGTCTTCCATATTCCAGTTCTCTCAGGCTTGAGACATCTCCTTGAATTTTTGAGCAAGACAGTTTTAACAACCGCAATCCGTCTCAGTTTCATGTCTACAAAGTGCTTGTGGCAGTAACTCTGAGGGGCATAAAACAGAGAAGTTGCATGTGGTAGTTTTGGATCTATGTTTTGTTTTGTTTTGTTTTTCCCCTGCGAAAAAACGTTCTGCTCTCAACCAGTCACAGGATCTCTGGAAACTTTAAAAGGGTAATTCTGTCTTTTTTCTATTTTAAATCTTTTCAATCAGCTTTCTGCCTAAAATCCTTACTGCTTTTGATTTATTTCAATTAAGATTCTTCTGTTTGAGTACCATATTTTTTTTCTGGAGTATTTTTAGAGCTTGATGTCCATGTCCTTGTTTCATTAGTTGTTTTTTACCCTTTTTTTGTTTGCAAAAGCCAAGGAATAATACTTAGAATGCCATATTCAAACAAAGTGACATGAGATGGATTCCTTGCCTGGTGTGAAAGCCCACACTGTTTGAGATGAGACCTTTTCGCAATCAACATGAAAACACTGCCTCTCTCCTGTCCTGTAAGAAAAAGCCACTAGAAGGCAACATGGGAAAATATGTACCTCAAGCTCTTCATACTCAGACACACACAGAATTTATTGTAAAATCTGGAGCAAATTGTTGTCAGGGTTTATAAACATGGAGTTCAGCACTGTTACATCTGAGTCTTGCACAAGATACTACTTCTGGTAGTCTTCAGGGGGGAAACAGGAAGGCTGTATACATTATAAATGGTTAATGCTTCATAGGATAGAAATTCAGTCAAGCAAAGATATGCTTGTTCCATTACTCTTTGTAAGGTTTTGGGGTTTGGGATTTTTTCCCTTTTTCTTTTTTTTTCCTTTTGTGAGGCTGGAGTTTGCTGAACCAGAACCTGTTTCAAACCTTGAACATTTAGGTTCAGCACTGCCAGGGTTTCAAATGCCTTTTACATTAGCTGAACAGGGGGTATGAGTCTTGCAGTTTAAGACATTTTTCCAGACCAGTGACTCACTAAAGAGATAAGGAGACCTGTAATATTGATTGGATTAAGAAAATGTGAAATAACTCTTCACCTCTATCTGATCTGCTTTCTGTATCAAAATGTAAACATGAAAATAAGAGCATTAAACTCTGAGCTTTTCCATCCATACTCAGGAAAGCTTGCATGCACTAGAGATGCATTCTGTACCACAGAAAGCAGCTGTGTTTGAAGCCTGGGATTAGGCATCATTTGGGGATATTTGAATCCAAGACACATATTTTTTTCTCTCTCTCAGTGTAGAGGGATCTGATTTATCTGATTCAAATAAGGAAAAAGGCTTCAATTTTTCCTCTAACCTGCAACGTTTAAACCAAAATAATGGAAAATTCTCCTCTGGCTTACATGTTTCAGTGCAGTATTTCAAGATATGAAATAAGCTGAAATTAATTGGAAAATTTAGTCAGGCAAGAGAGGTCTAAGTGTCTGTACTGCCAGTTTCATACAGAAGCTGTAAGTCTTTTATGAAAGTGAATACATTCAAAATACGTGCATTTTGCATATATATATATATACATGTATATACACAAAATATCTCAGCTTTTAAAGTGAGAAGTTGCCCACTGCAGTGAGTAAACAGGCAAAGAATAGTCTGGGCTTTGATTTAACAGGAGTTGTTTTGGTGTAAGAGCAATTCAGTGGTTTGCAGGGAAAAGCAAAGTGTGGTCATAGACATGTGGCCAAATAAGGAATTGAGCTTGTTTGAAGGCCATGGCCAAGTGTACAAGGGCACAGGAGTTTAAAAGGTATCACAAGTGAGAAACCAGGAGGCCTTGTTCTAGTAGGAAGGATGGAAATAAATTCCCTGGGAAGGCTGGAAATCTCCATTATTACAAGTATTAAAGAACTGCTTGTACTGATAATTACAAAAAAATGCATTACATAGAGTTGATTCTTACTTTCTTAAGCTGGGTGGGTGAAGTAGTCATCCTGAGCTCTCTTTTGACTGTATTTTCTGTATTTTTCATAATGATGTTATAGAAAATGACTCATTTTTCTGACAGTTACATGTGAGTGCTCTTATGTGTGCAGGTGCACAGGCAGAGAAGTATGAAGAGTGTGAACACAGTGCCTGTAGTGTTAATTATCTGAAATTCAGAATGGAAGAAAAAGTAAAACATCCTTCAAGAGAATGATCAAATTGGCTGCCTCATCAAAAGAGCAGCTTGGCGTCCTGCATCAGCAAACTACTGCTAGGAGAAAGTATTAATAAAGAAACAACAGGAACACTAGAGCTACTGGAAAGAGTTAAAAAGCCATGGAAAGCTTCTACATTCACACTCCTTGTATTGAAAATGAATGCAGTGAGGAAAAGAACAGAACAAACTTTATCTGCCACAGCTGTGTGTGGTTACTGGCAAGTGCAAATGCCCAAAGCTGCAGTTGTGCTGACCTCTGGGGGCTGAGGGTGTGAGTTCATGTCCTGGTGTTGGCAGAGAGTGTGCCCAGCCTACGACACGGAAGCAGCTTTCAGAGCAGCACAGAGCACAAGATGTGCGACTGCCGAAGCAGCGTCATCCACACGCAAGGTTTGTCGCTTAGCCCTGCGCTACGCCGGCACTGGGAAATGAGGAGCACGGTGCAGGTCCTATGTGGCACCCTCCTAGGTGGGATGCAAGAGGATGTGACATGTCCGTGTCCTTCTGACCTCTTCCTTGGCTTGCTTCCATCAGACCTGGTGAAGCTGCGGAGAAACCCATCGAATCTCCCACCGCTGCCGCGCCTCGCTGCCATAGCCACGTCTGCGGAGACCCCTCGTGGAGATGCAGCACATACCAGGGGAAGGAGCTGCCTTTTTCTTTCTTTTTTATTTTTTTTATTTTTTTTTAATTATTATTTTTATGTTTATGTTTAGCTGTATTAATACTTCCATTACCTTAGTGAAATAGAAAAATCCCTTCTGGCTGGGAACAGAGCATTCCCCTGGAATTTTGCAATGCGAACCTGTGGGTGGGACTTGATTTTTTTTTTTTTCCTAGTTCTTCATAAAAAAACACACCTGCAGAAACATGTTGTGAAGAGAAATTTAGTTTTTGGTCTCTTTCCCAAACCTGGATGGCATCCCCAAAATGCATATTTTTTTTCATTTCTGGTGACAATGAAATTTCAAAGGGAGCATCTCAAGGCAAGTAGGTTGGCATTTTACAATACAGACACAATTTCCAGCATTTCCCACAACTGCATCTGCCTCAAGATGGTATCTTTAATCCTGCCAGTTTGAAAGTATGACACAAAGAGTAGAATTCTCCAATTCATAAGAGGTTTGATGTCACCTTTAGTCTTTTATCTGATTGGAAACAAGAGGAGTTGCAGAAAGCTCAACACTGGCCCCAGAAAGTGATAAAGCATCTATACCAGGCATTTAGCATCTTTTTCCAGACTCTTGCCCAAAGTATCTGAAATTCTCCATCTTCTCCCTCAACCATATAATTTTCTGCAGTACCACAGCACTGATTTACAGGCTAAATTTACTCTGCAGTGTAAAGCACAAACAGATTCTAGTACTGGCTTCTTGAAAAGAGTGTTTATCTGAGTCTGAGGGAGAGGCAGGCAAGGCTAATTGGTTTGATGACAGTTCAAACTCCATTATTCCCGCCTGAAATCTGGTTTTGTGAGAGTCTGATATAAAACTAAATGGTGTAAGCTTTATGGTGTCTTTTGCCAGCTATGGACCAGTGCTCCACTTGTGCTTTTTCCCCTCACTATGCATAGTGTTCTATGCCCTCTCTGCATGGGCATATACAACCTTGCTTCTTAATAAATCTGCCTTTCTTTGCTGCAGATGTTGTTCTATGAATTCATTTTCTTCTTAAAAAAAAAAATAGTTCAGTGCAGCAGTTCCAAACCTGATGTATGAAGGTGCTTCAGGCTAAGGTTCACATGTGAAAACTCCCAAACACATTGGTAGCTTATATTCAGAATTTGGTATAGCATCATCTCCTTTCCAGCTAAGGAAACTAGATTTGTTTGCACACGATACACTTGTTCCTGCTTGCTTTTGAACTCATGGGCCAATGTTGATCATATGATGAGGGGCTATCTTAAATACATGGATTTTTTTACCTGTCTAGCTAGTACAAGCAGCAATTAAGACAAGCGGCAATTCCTTTCAAGACGTGACTCCACAGGCAACCAACCAATTGCAATAGTCCTGCCAAATCATAAGAACTTCTCTGTAAAACCTTTGGTGTTATATCTGCTCTATGTTCCTTTGCATGGGAAAAACAGACTTTACCCTAACTGATGTGCACTACTGAGAAAAGTCAAAATAAACTCTCATTGTAAACCTTATGAACATCATATTCTTTGCTCCTGTCTCTTGGAATTTGAAATATACACATAGAGATTTTCCAAAGGAGTTTCCACAGGAATTTCCACAAAACTGATGCAGATTGACATCTGTCTAGATCTTCAGGTCTTCTTGGAATATGAGTGAGAGTCGTCATCACCCAATGAATCATAAAATCTGTCAGATAGTGCTGCAAGAGGAAGCAGAAATGTCTTTTTTTCTGTTGTTTTTTTTTTCCTAATCCTATTCTGAATGCTCTGTCTGGTACTGTAGTTCACTGTTACTGGTACAGCAGTGTAGTTAAAGACAATGTGAGCTGTGAAAGCTGAGCATATCTGAATTTCTGCCTTTTCACTTCTGAAAATAATAATAAAATAAAAAGTTGGTGTGACTGAGCATGACACCCAAAAATTCAGATCAGAAGGAGAAGCAGCTCTTTTGAGAGACTGCTGGACTGAAATTAATGTCAGATTCCCACAGTGAGTTCTTGCTAAAAGGTGACATGAAAATCTGTACTTCTGTCTCTCATCCACAGTTGCAATAGCAGCACATTTTCATCTCCTTTTCTCTTCTCTCTTGTCTTGGAGCTCAAAAAGAAGGTCCTGTCTGGGATTTACTGGCAATTGTAAGAGGTGAAAGTGTTTTAATTAGCTATTAAAATGCACACTAATGTCAGGGCTTTAGAGGATGTGCTCCTGTGATGTGTTAATTCATTTTTAATGTGGACAATTAAGGTTGTTTTTTTTTTTTAAAGGATCTGTGGAGCATTGCCTAATGAGTTGGCTGGATCTGCTTGGTCATCATATCATTTCACCTTTCATGTTGTTGGACCCTTTTCACAGGACTGAATCTGAATGACAGAAGTTACAGGTGCATTGCCCTCATATTGCAAAGTTCCTGATTTTTATTCCCTGACTCCAGCCCTGTATATTGCAACCAAGTTTACATTGGCTTCTAACCTAGGGTTTGTTCTCACCCAGGTGCCACTAATTGAATGTGATGAGAAAGAAGTTAAAAGATCAATCCAGGCTTGTCAGAGTTGCCAGTAGCAGTCAGAGAAAGATGAAGTTTGATTCAAACTTTATCTCTTCCTTTAAATGTTTCTTAAGACTGCTCAGCCCACAGTGTGGATCTTTTCTCTCTGAGGTTTATCTCTGATCATGAGAATGATTTAAGTAACAACAGAATATACTTTGCATTTTCTCAACATCATCTAGCTCTGCTACTATGATCAGCTACTTCAGCTTGGTTTCTTTTTCTTTCTCCTTTGTTATTGGGCTTTAAAAATTATCCCTATAGAACAGCCGAACAACTTTTGTTGTCTTCACATGCCAGTGCAGTTGAGACTCCCACATCGACCACTAAAAGCCACAGGCAAAGTCTGTCCTTAGGTGAACTATAGCTGACGCTATGAGCGGTTCTTCCCATATGAATGTAGCTCTTTGGAACAGAGAAACAACATGCCTTCAAGAATTGGATACAGCAACTCATAAACGAATAATGTAACTGAATTATGTACAGTGTTACTCTAAGAGAATGATTAGGTGGATTTACAGCATAAACTATGTTTTATTCTGTTTGTATCCTTTCATGCTATTTAACATTTTTTTATACTTCAGTGTTGCAAGAAAAATGCTCTAAAACATTTCAGTAGCACGAAAAAAAGAAAATTTAACATACAGGGCTTATAACAGAATGAAACCCAGTGCTATGGCATTATTGGTTTGATTATTAGATTTGCTCCATTTTAACTTGTGTCATATTCCCCCTCCCAGTGATTCATCCATTGTCAAATGTCAATATTAATATTGTTTCAGCTGAAGTGATACAGTTGTGCAACAGGATTATAGCCTTGTCAATAGAACTGGAATTTACACTCTCATTCACATGCATGAAAACCTCAGAGTCTTAATTTTCAGATCACATGTGATTCTATTGATTAATCTCTACAGGGGTCAATGAGTAATCTGCAATTTTTGTCTCCTGTGCTTGTGTCAGAGGCCTGTGCATTGCAGAGAGGATAGTGGGGGGTAAATAAATACAGCAGTTGGTGGCAAATTTATGAGATTCTTCTCAGAGTCTCTTGTTTGGGGTTTTTTTGTTGTGTTTTTTTTGTTTGTTTGAGTTTGTTTTGTTTTGTTTTTGTTTTTTGGGGGGATGGGGGGGTGGGGGGAGGGCGTTTTCCCCTTTAAGTTTTATCAGTTCCAACTCTGAAACTGGGAGATACCGATCATTTCCAGGTAGCTAAGCTTCCTGATTCCTTCAGAATCATAAATGGTATGATAATAAAACTATATATTTAGATTGGCCTTGTGTGAAGAATTATGCCAGGCAAGAAAAGAATTTTCTTCCTCAACAAAAAGACTAAGTTACCCTCTGAGCCTTTAAATCTTAGCTTTGCTACAGCAAAGATGCAGACCATAAAGGTTTAGGTTCTCTAGCTCTAATTGCTCATGCTGTGTTCTCACTTTCTCACCCCATCTCACATGTTTAAGTCGAGTCAGAAAGAGTCTGCTCCTTGTAATGGAGGAACTGAAGGGAAAGTCTAGGTGATTCAGAGGTCGTTTCCCTTCTTTCAGGGTGATTGCCATACTAAGATATTAGCCTGCAGAACTGGAGGCCTCTGCAGGAATTGTTTATCTGACGGATGTAATACTGCATCCCTGCCTACCTTCAACTATGATAATCTTCCTCCACTATCTTCTTCCCAAACTAGACTTTTCCATTTGGAGTAGTGGCAGAACCTAGTTTTTCTTTCCCCTTCAGTTTCAGTGGTATGTTCATTCCTCCTACTCTTTCATATACTTTGCTACTTAGCTCCACCCCAGCAATAGTTGCATTTCTGTTTCAATCAGGGTTTGTACCATGCTTCCCGCCCCCCCAATAGCTTTGTATCTATCAGTATCCCAGTGAATAATGTGACTCTTTGGTTCTGTGTTGTTTTTTTCAGCCTCCTGCACGGTTTATGTATTATTGTCTTATTGTGATAATGATTTGAAGGAAAAAATGAAAACTTTATTTATTTTTTTTAATTAAAAACATCTTTGTGGCTTTGAATTGATGTTAGGGGATTATAGTGTGAGATAGCAACTGTGAAACTGGAGGAGAAGAGGGGATTGTTTCTGGCAGTCCTCTGTTTCTAGTACAGTTCATTATGCAGTCTTGGGACAGGACCTAAAATAATTAAGTTCTGTGCAACAACCTTTGCCCTTTTGAAAGAGTCATTGCACTAGAGGAAATGCTGCTGTAACTGTCTGTGACATCTATTAGGTGTATCTCTCTCCTGGAACTAAATTGATGGATTGAATTGTGACTTCAAACGATTAGAATAGAGGAACAGCCACCTGACTTGCCAGGTGCTGAAAGAAAGCCAAGTCAGAGATTTGTTTGGAGTTGCAATTTTACTGTGTCCTTGGTATTTATTACACTTGGAGTATCAAAGAATAAACTAGAGTATTGTAGCAAAGCTTCAGTAACTTTAATAACAGGGCCCACAGTAATGAGCGGGAAATCTGAAAAAGTGTTTGTCTTAGTGTATTTCTTCCCTGGAAAGAGAAGGTCTTCATGATTTCAGTATATTCCATTGATTTTGTCTCTGGGAAACAAGGAGGAAGAAAGACTGAAAGATGGTGGTGGTGGTGTAGCTGGGGAGGAGGTCTGAATTGGATACCAGTATTCTTTGGGCTGGAAAAGTCTGGAGCTGGAGGTCTCTGTCATAGAAGAGATAGAAGGCTTTGTGGCAGCTTCCTTTCTATTAAAACAGCCTCATTTCAGCTTTGAGAAAATGCATCTTGTTTAGTTTCCAGAGTCAATAAAGGTCTTGGCCCTTCTGTTAAAATTTATTATTTCTTCAATGGGGTAAGGAAGAACGAAAAGGAAAAACAGGGACCTTAGTTCCTTGCTGGTGTTGTGCTAGTCCTGGGACAAGGTGGATTGAGGTGGGAATCTTGAAGCATAAGACTAGTCTGTATTCCTACCTCTCTAAAATCAGAGAGAGTGCCTGGGTTAAGAACATGTACGAGCTCTGCCACTTCTTTAGAAATGGATTCCTCTAGTTCAACGAAAAGATGCACTATAAAAGTACAATCATTGATGAATATTTAACAAACTACATTCCAAGACTGGAAGATTAAAAAAAAATAAATCTTTCCACATCTTTCCTGCCATCCTTAGCCTTAACTAGGAAATAAATAACTCCAGAACATATTTTTTGGAATGAGTTTCAATATGGTTTTTGCTCCTTTACATTCTGAATCACATCTTCACAAAAGTGTACTGTCATGGCATTCTAAGAGACTCTAGTGGCTTATCTTATTTAATGCTGATCCATCAAGGTTGCCACATGAACATAATCTTGTAAATGGAGCAGCCAAGGCAAAGACGATCAGTGTCAGAATTTGACGTACATTATATGCTTTTCTGATCAGCTTTCCTCATGGAGATCAATGACTGGAATATACTGCCAGATTAGCAAGGACCATCAACATTTTCTTTATTTACAGAGATCAGCAGAAAATGAAAGGTTGCTTAAAAAATTACTATAAAAGTGTCGTGGTTTAG
>NW_010167882.1:4530-18096 GCF_000695765.1 Mesitornis unicolor | reverse complement strand
CTTTTCCAACTGAGTGATTCTGTGATTCTAGCATTGTCCATGATCACACCTAATGTGGCTCTGGAGAGAGGAAAATCCTTACTGTAGCACAGCACTTGCAGAAAAGCTACAGATATGCCACTATTGTCAACAGAGACTAACCTCAGTTTGTACCAATGATCAACAGAGGCCTGATTGCCTGGTTGTCCACTACATACTGCAAGATGGCACTCCAAGATGATCTTCTCCATAACCTTCCCCAGCACTGCGGTCAGACCAGCAGGCCTGTAGTTCCCCAAATCCTCCTTTCAGCCTGTCTTGTATATGGGTATCATGCTTGCTAACCTCCAGTCAACCTCCCTGGTTATCCAGAACTGCTGATAAACTATTGAAAGTGGCTTTCTGAGCACTTCCGCCAGTTCCCTCAGTACCCTTGGGTGAATCCCATCTGGCTCCATAGACTTGTGTTTGTCTAAGTGGTGTAGCAGGTTTCTGACCATTTCCTCTTGGATTATGGGGACTTCATTCTGCTCCCCATCCCTGTCTTCAATTTTAGGAGGCTGGGTACCTGGACAACTGATCTTAATATTAAAGTCTGAGCCCAAGAAGGCATTAAGTACCTCAGCCTTTTCCTCATCCTTTGTCACTATGTTTCCCCCAGCACCCAGCAAAGGATGTATATTCTCCTCAGTCCTCCTTTTGTTGCTAATGGAAACATTTTATGTTGTCTTTTACAACAGTAGCTGAAAACTATCATTTTTTGATCACTACGCCCAAGATGACCTCCACCCATCACATCACCTACAAGTCCTTCTCTTCTCACAAACAGGTCCAACAGTTCTTGCAAACAGGCCTTCCCTAATTGGTTCACTCACCACCTGTGTCAGGAAGTTATCACCTTCCACACACTTGAGGAACCTCCTAGACTGTTTCCTCTCTGCTGTACTGTTTTTCCAGCTGATGCATGGTAAGTTGAAGTCCCTCCTGAGAACAAGGGCTAGCGATTGTGAAACTTCTTTTAGCTGCATGTAGAATTATTTAATCTTCCTCTTCATCCTGGTTGGGTGGTCTATAACACACTTCCCCCATGATATCTCCCTTGTTGACCTTCCCATGATTCTTACCTGTAAACTCTCAACCCTATCATCACTATTGTTAAGTTATAGACAACCAAAACACTCCCTAACACACAGGGCTATCCCACCATCTCTCTTTGTTGCCTATCCCTTCTGAAGAGTTTATAGCCATCCATTGCAGCAGTCATATCAGTCACCCCAGAGTGTTTCTATGATGGCAATTATATCATAGTTTTCATGTTGCACAATGGCTTCCAACCTCTCCTGTTTATTGCCCGTGCTGCGTGCATTGGTGTAGCGACACTTCGGTTGGGCTATTTATCCTGACACCTTTTTTGGAGGAAAAGCCTCAGAAGTATTCTCATCTCTACTATTTCAAAACTGTTTGACAAGAAACCTACAGAAAGGACTATAACAATCTAAGAACAATCAGGGGACTAAACAACCAGCTGATTAATACTTGCAGAATAAACCGAGTTGAAATGAGAAGCCTCAGCTAAAACGAGTCATCAAGGCCTGTGAAATTAGTTTCAGCTATGCAAATACACTCATCTTCAATCCTTGTTTCTAAACTTTAAAAAAAAGCTTTAAATTTGAAGTGAGACTAGACCTTATTCCACATTTATTTTTTGGTTGGATACAGCTATTTTTAACTTATACCATAAATGCAATAGATTCAACCCTCGATATTTCTTCTTCAAAGTCTTACTCAAACACTGACCTTTAAAATTTCTAACTATAACTATTTTTGCAAGGCCTGCACTTTAAGGAAACAAAGCACACTTTGTTCTCTGCTGGAAATAATGGATCGAGGCCTAAAATCAGCAAGCCAGTTCATTTTCTTATAAGCTTTAACTCTACCATTAACCATAGACAGTTGTCCAATACCTATTGAAGAACCTCATATAAATTATGGACCTCAGCAGAAATCAGTCTACAGTCTAGTCAGGTGGGCTGCACATTATCCAGGAAAAACAAAACAATCCCAGAATATGTTGGCAGGTAAGCTCTTCTTTATATTTTGTACCACTTACAGGTGACTGTTGAATCAACACAAAATATTTTTTTATGAAGTGTCAGCATGAACTCATGCTTATTTTCTAACTTATACCTTATATCTAACTCCATTCTTAATCTGAAAATTATCAGTAGTCAAAGGAATATTATGCAGACGTGGGAAGCTGTCTCTTGGAAAACATATCCCCCATTCTTGCCTTCTGAGCTATATGAAAGACAGCTATATATCAAGCTTCTTAATGAAGTGGATTACATACACTCGGATCATAATATTTCAAGAACTGCCACCCCCTGACTTGACTCACTGCCCATACACATTTAGAGCAGATTTAGGTTCTGTACTTCAGTTCTGACATGTCAAGCTCTGTCCCTTAGTTGCTGTTTGAACTTTCACATCAGCGACAGATGTAGATGAAGTAACCTTACTTTGCAGGAACACGTGACTACCACAGGGCACAAGAAAAAAACAAACCCTGAAGTTATGCAAGGATAGTATGGATATCCAGGTTTCTGTCACTCATACCTTGTCATTGGAAAAATACATCAGCTTTTCATCTGATCTCTGGCCTGGGCTAAAACTATAACAGGTCTGGCTTATCCACACTCCAGCTTATTGGGTGATCTATGGTTTGGAGGATCGGTCCACCAAAGGATGGTTGTCCAGGTTCTGAGAGAGAGAGACTTGGTGCTCCATTGGAAGGGCTTCCTCCCAGTTTGCTTTTCTGTATTGGAGAGAAAAATCTAAGGTGGGAGATGTCTTCTGTTGCTGAACATTTAATTTTTCTGGTGGGCTTGGTTTCCTGGCTATTGTCAAGGTAAGGGTTAGATATAAGGAGTACTAAAAGAAAATTTTTCTTTTTTTAACCTAGAAGATACATCTGATAAATTTAATTCCTTATACTGCTTTACCAATCTCCCCAACTATCCATAAACTTAGTCATGATTAACCATAGTCATCAAACCAGTAATACTATTAATTATTTAGTTGTGATGTCTCCACACCATGACATCTGTAAGTAAATGCTTGCAATCTAGATAATCCTAGAAGCGGTAACTGATAATCAGTTGTGTGTTGTGTCTTTTACCCTCTACTACAGCTCTGACTTTGAAGGAATCACAGAGGTATTGCAGGATCAAAATAAGTAAGTTTACAAAAGATACGTGTTCCTCATTCCAGAATTATCCTTTAAATTACATAGCTCCTTTCCTTTCCCCGTGCTTATTCCTCTCACAGTACCCAAACCTTATGCTCTACACTGCTAAGTCTATGTAAAGGCACTAATTTTTCAGGTAGAGTTACGTTTTGATTCTATTTGCTTTTATGAAAATCTTAAGAGTTATTATGTTACTATATTAAAAAAGAGGATTTAAAATAGTTTACCACATTCAGAGGCTGAAATCAATATTGTTTATATGGGCATGAATGTTATTGACTGTATATTTACAATAACCTCCAGAAAGTAACTCTTAAACCATTAAACCCCCTGGCAAAGTATACACTTTCATAAATCTGATTAAAAATTTTATACTAATAAGTAAATTAATTATTAGGAGAAAACAATGCTTTGATGGATTTTATCCTTAGGAAAAAATGAGACATTTGACTATTGACTTTATTCAAAGTGACTGTTTTCTCCGGTCTGGTATTTGCAACTGGAGAAATACCTTTTCTTTGGAAGAAAAAAATGAAACAATAAACAATGAAACATAATCCAAACAAGATTAAACTGAAGACAATTGGTTTAATTTGCACAGAATATTGTTTGCAATATTGTTGATAGAGGGTAGCTCAGAAAAATGCACCCAGATGTCATTGTTTGGATGTAGAACATTTGCTCGTGACAAAAAAAATTAATTAATCCATCCCCTTTAAACCAAGGTTCAGAGAGAAATCTGGGCTGAAAATGAGTACTTAGGAGCTCCCAGAAATGAGATAGCTGAGGAACACTTTTCATTAGTTCATTTTGTTACACATAAGTGCCCACTAGAGAACATTGTCTACATACATAAGACATTTTCAGTAGATAGTTGCTGCTGATAGATTTCAGTTTTATAAAGAAGACAAGCTAATAAAAGCAAAAAAGTAGTTCAGAGATGTGAGGTGACGATTCTGTAGATTCACAGTTTGACAGTAGTGGCAGAATCGGGGACCAGGACTCAGACTTGCTGAATTCTTAGTCCCGTGTCTTAAAGAGGAGTATACATGACTTAGTCTTACATTCTGTGTGAGAGTTGTTTCAGCAGAAAATTGTCATTAGGAAAGTTCTAAATCAGTGAGACGTGTATTGAGTTCTTTTGAGTTTGGGTTATTTATGAAATAGTAAAGACATCAATGATTTCATGGCCACCTAAGAACTGAGACAATTGGTTAGGTTCCCCTTTACAACCGAAATCCATTTCCATTACACTACAGGGTTCCCATGGTCTTTTTTGTATTTGACTTCGGCCAGATCCCATCTTCTGTTGTTCAATGGACCTATAGATTTTCATGATGAAAGAAGGCTGGGAAAGAAGAGATCATGGAGGTTCGTGGTAACTTAACTATGTTGATGAATAGCTTCCTATTGGGGGTGTTGGTGGACAGCAGGATGACCATGAGCCAGCAATGTGCCCTTGCGGCCAAGAAGGCCAATGGCATCCTGGAGTGTATCAGAAGCGGTGTGGTCAGGAGGTCAGAGAGGTTCTCCTTCCCCTCTACTTTGGTGAGACCGCATTTGGGATATTGTGTTCAGTTCTGGGCCCCTCAGTTCAAGAAGGAGAGGGAGTTGCTTGAAAGAGTCCAGCGCAGGGCCACAAGGGTGATGGAGGGAGTGGAGCATCTCCCTTATGAAGAGCAGCTGAGGGATCTGGGTCTCTTTAGCTTGGAGAAGAGGAGACTGAGGGGTGACCTCATTAATGTTTGTAAACTTGTAAAGGGCGAGTGTCAGGAGGAAGGAGCCAGGCTCTTCTCTCTGATGTCCAATGACAGGACAAGAGGCAATGGGTGCAAGCTGGAGCATAGGAGGTTCCATGTGAACATGAGGAAAAACTTTTTTACTGTGAGGGTTGCAGAGCACTGGACCAGGCTGCCCAGAGAGGCTGTGGAGTCTCCTTCTCTGGAGACATTCAAAACCCGCCTGGACGCCTTCCTGTGTGACCTAGTCTAGGTGATCCTGCTCTGGCAGGGGGGTTGGACTGGATGATCTTTTGAGGTCCCTTTCAACTCCTGAGATTCTGTGATTCTGTGATTCCTTTCCCTTATTTTTATTTTTTCCCCAACCAACAAAGCAATGAAAAATATTAATTTAGCAGCAAGACTTAAGAATTGAGTGTAGTAAATCTACAGGTCATGAAGCTAAAATAAGGCACAGGCAGAATTTTGTTATTATTGATAGAAAAAAAATAAGGGTTTGGGAAGTATTATACAGGCAATTGCAGACAGCTTTAGCTTACGTTAGTAGGGCAAAAGAGAGCACCAAATTAAAGATTATATTAAAAGTGAGGCTGTCACTAAACCCTGATCTCATTTTAGTACTTAATCCACAGAAATGTTCTTTCCTTGTGTCTTGCCCCGTCTTTTTAATTTTATCTTTTCTGGTATGTAGCACTGCGCAGGTTACTCTTCCCTCCAGACTCATCACCAGCAGCTGTAGCTTCACCCTTCCTCCTTCATTTCATTAACTTTATGTACTTGGCCCTAAAACAGGAAAAGACTACAATTCAGATTCATAAGGGAAAACTGATAGGAAAGGCAGAGCCTAACTTAAGGCAATGAGAAGTTCCTGGCATTCATGCTCTCTAAAGACACACAAACATCTAGACATCCTGTCTGCTGTCACATGAGAGAGAACAAAAGTAGTCCACAGTGTTAGCTTTAAGTAGGGAGTGGTCCAATTGTGAGATTCCTGGAATTCAGGCTGGATGAATCTCCATCAAGCGAAATACAAACATGACAGAGCAACAGTGTCTTGAAAACAATATAATTTTGTTAAACAGCAAACAAAAGGAGTGTGTAATATTCCAGTAATGTTAGAGGAAAAGTTTTTAATTACCAAGACTGTGGATAAATATAGAATATATAATTTATCCAGAGGTTGATCTAATGCACAGTTTTGATCTCAAGAGCTTATGTATTAAAAATCCTTCTCTTGCATTGCTGGAAAGCTGTGCATCCTCTACATTTTTCATTTGCAGTTTTACTGTCATGCTGAATCACCCAGTGTTCACCTTCACATTCTTGGCAGGCTTTAATGTGTTTGCTTACACTATAATTACTCTGTGTTCATTACTTCCCAGCTCTGACTTACATTTAGTCTTTTCAATGTAATTACTCCACCGTGTACATTCAGTCAAATCAGTTATTCTGTTCCTGTCCAAATTTTATCAAACAAGGGTAAATGTGTGGTCAATTACACTATTACATATACAATTGTATCTCTCCTTAAGAGAAGCTTTTGAGCTTCTAGTGCGCTTTCAATGACATGAATTACAGGCATATAAATCCTCATTCACACTCTTTTCTATAAGTTCTTGTGTTCTGCCTGCTATTAGTGGCAAATTAATTGACTATAGGGAAAAAAACCCAACAAACAAATTCTGGGTTAAGTCAGTTATTTCAGATGGTGATAAAAGGGTATGGTAAAAGAGAGAGGATCTGTAGTCCTCTTGAATTGACTAGATTGTCAGGGTTAATTATCCAACACAATCTCACGTTCTCATTATTCTGTGGTCTAATATTTCAGCAAAACAAAAGACTGGGTGAATCTCCCAACATTTAGCTGCTAGAAATATTGTGATTGGAACCTGTTATCCTGTCAATCCCACACGTTAATCCAATTGAAAATTCTCTTTTGAAAATCAAGCTCCAGAGAGCAAAACCAAATTAAACATAAGACTAATTTAGAAATCTTGAGGCTTTTAAAAATATATTCTCATTTGCTTTCTACAATAAATGAACTGTAAGACTGACTTTGAAATATTGAGTCTTTTAAAAGATCTTTAAATTTGATTCCTAGTGTCTGATCTTTGCAATTACATGCACATCACTTAAAGTAGAGAAAATTTTGTTTTTTCTTCCAGATGAATTTCGCATTTCTGATGTTATCTCCAACTGCTGCAAACTGCAAGTTCAGGGAAGAAAATATTAACAGTTGGATTAATCTCACTTGACTTTAGTCACGTATGTAGTCTAAACTAGCTATCTAGGCACACAGTGGACAGAAACAGACAACTCTAGCAGGCAGTATAGCCCTTCCTAAAAAAGCCTAACATTTAAGGCAGGGTCAGACAGCACGTCTAGGAGGTACCTGCCCCTCTCTCCTTGTTAAAGAAAAAGAGTCTAAAGCTTGGCTGTGTAGAAGTTCCAGTCCTAGTTTAAAACTGGATATAATTCATCCAACCTCCAAAGAAGTGTATTCAAAGATGATTTGACTTAATACAAGAGTTTATGCTGAACTGAACAAAGAATAGATTGGAATAACTTTGCATTTGATACCATATTCTCAGAGAATGAATGAGCATTTTTGGCATTTTTTGCTGTTTATTAAACATGCTTGCAGAGTATCCTTTGCCAGTGTGACAGAAGACAGACATGACTTTCTTGTTTTGCTCTAAATGATTAGCTCTTAGAGTAGCTATCCATATTAAAGTGAAATTTTCTAAAATAAGCAATAAAACATAAAGAAATAAAACATAATATATAAATAATTCATATCAGGTTGAAATAGCATCTGATGAGTTTCATCCTGAAGTAAATTCAAATTGTCAGGTTTAACAGCTTTTCATAAACTGGATTTACACTCGGTGGGCTAAATGCTCTTTTCAATTAATTTTCATGAATGGAGTTTGTTGTGGTGTAAATGAGAAGAGAATCTGTCTCCAAATGCCTAGAGGCCTTTATTGGGAGTTTGCTGATGATGCATACAAGGATACTAAAACAATGTTATCCTCATCTAAGCATAGCCTTAAAATTAGATAGCAGCTACGATATGTCCTTTTTTATTCTGCTGATTTGGAAAATGGAATACATCTATTGGAAGAAAGGATGCAGATTAAAAGTCAATGAGATTTTATTGTATCATGGATAATTATTTCCCATTGCTTTCCCATTATTTCTTCATTTAGGAAAAGAAGAATATTCAAGTAATTTTATCAGCTCAGCAACTTTATGTTCCACACATAATGTAAGAAATTGGAGTAAATACAAGATTTTCAAATAATGGACCTTTAATTTCAAGTTTAATTTTCATTAAAAATGATGCTATATACATGCATAGTAAGTGTAGTATGTACTCATATCTATAGTAATGACTTATACACACACACACACACACATATATATATATATGTATTCCAACATAAATATGCCATTAATAGACCCCACCCTTAGTACCATGGCAGTAGTTGAAAGTTCTTTGAATGTTAGTTAGTTTGAAAGTTGTTACATAGTTAGAAAACTTATCTAATATTTTATTTTTCGCCACCCAAAAAAGGAGGATATACAATATAGAATATAAAGGAAATAAAGTAATAGCTAAGCAAAGATTAGTTAAAAAGATCTAATGAAATTTAATAGGTCATGTAACTCCATAAGGTTTATCTGGTAATTGCAGGATAAATGTGTAAAGGGATATGATTTTAAAATTATAGCTACCAATAATTACTTTGGGGTTAGGAAGAAATTTCCATTGCATAGATCTGATTTATCTTCATATTCAAGGTAGCTGAACTAGACATTGGCTCAGGATAAAATACAAGAGATAAGTATTAATGTTATCCACTATGTTGTTTCCTATGTTGTAGTAAGTCACCAAACTTCATTCCACCCAGAGGCTTTTAGTCATCTCTAAGTGCTTATGAAAAGCTTTAATGATGTTAATAAATATTTCCTTCTACCTTCCTGAGCTCCCTTAAGCTTTTAACTAGAAAAAGAATCCTATCTGTATTTCCCTAATTAAGCTACATCCATTGCAACTCCTATTATAATTGTTCTTCTGTAGAGGTGCAAGTAATATTTCCTAATATATAAATCAATGCACATCAATCCAAAGGAAAATCCATTATTTGTGCCTGTGACAGTTTTACACATAAGTTTATTTCAAAAGCTTTTTCTCATTATAATCTTTCTTGTTCTCTCTAGCTTTGTATTCATGTCTATAGCAAGTGACCATTCATGCCCATATACATTTCTTTTTCTGGTGCCAGAAAGAAGTCTTTAAATAAAATGAAACTGTTAGAGAAGCTCTGTTTTACAGTATTAATTCTTCTGTAGAATAAAAAAAGATTGCAAGAACTTAGGAAGACAATTAACCATTATCCATTTTGAAACAAAGAATGTAGAAAATTATAATTAACTTTTTATTTTCACAGTGTTATTTAACTTCTAATTTTCTTAGCAATAGCTTAAAATAATACTTTCACAGTAGGAGGAACAGTAGGAGAGCATAAGATTCTCCCTCGCTCCAAAATCAATAGGACAGCTATAATGATAGTGAGAACAATATGACAATTGAAGAGGGGAGTGTTTTCAATATTCCTCTTTTTTTTGTGAATTCTGTAAAATGCATTAGTTTCTTAAAATTTTGTTGAAGCTAAGTTATAGACCACTTGCATGCATTTTGTTTTCAAATAGCCTGGAAAACAAGTCTACTTTTCTCAAGCAACAATTTACAGATAAAAGATCAAAAGGTGCACAGTCTGATTCAGCTTAGGAACACAGCCACAATAGCATGGGATTTCATTCCTCTTGATTTCCTTGCTTCATGACTTGAGTGTTCCCTTCTTGGTAGTCTCTTTTTAGTATTACAATTTTTGGCACCAGAAATTCAAAGATGGAAAATTATTTCTCCAGTGACAAATAACATATGCAGGGTCAGGAACTGTATCTACCAGATCCTATTCTAGAATGTTTGATTAACATTTCCTCTCATCTTTACTGTTTTCCAACATTGTGAGCATCTGAAAAGCTGGCAAGAACATAGTGATACACAGAAAAAAAATGCCCATGATTCCACTTGTTATGGCCATTTTGCATGCATGCACTAGTGTGCATGACTAGTACTGTTATGTCCTAGTGAAATACCAGGGGAATTTTCTAACATTAATGTAGCTTTCTTAGTGTTAGCGTATGACCCAGGGTAGGTTACATCCAAAGCCTATGGAGAGTGGTGGGTCCTTCCAGTGGGTAGTTCCCACTGGCTAAGACAAGTGCTTAAAGATGTGGTTTCACAGGGAGCTGAACCCAACAGCTCTCTCATTGTATTTTCTCCTCAGCCAAAATGTCTCAATACCAGGTCCAATACTTGCCATTCATTTCCAATTTAATGAAAAAAAATGAAAAAATAAAAAAAAAAGGAAAGATCCATTTAATTACAAGACTAGTGCAAAGAAAAAGGCATACACACATGTCTAGGGATGAAAAGCAATGGAAACTTGTGCTTTCCACAGCAATTAACTGCTCATAACATCTCATATGATCATGCCCTTAAATGGAGGGCACTACAATAGCATGGAATCACAGAGTCGTATCAAAATGTCTCTCTCACTTCTCTATGAATGGAGCCCAGGTGTCTAGCTCAGGACACCAGATCTGAAGGGCTGAAATAAGCTGAACTGATTCCTATCTCAGATGTTTATTGCAGAGCACACCATACAGCAGGTGTGCTGCTGAATGGAGCTTGCTGGTAGCATAGTGCCAGGCCAGTTAAGTGCCCATTCAGCACAGCAGTAACAGAAACAACTCAAAAGCCTCTGGGTTTATCTCCAGCCAAATCTGCAGTTTTTGTTTAGTAGGAATTTTCAGAATCCCAACATCCATATAGATGAGAATTGTAAAGAATTCAGGGTTTTTTCCATTTCTGAATTTCACTGCAAATACAATGGGCCTACTGGAGAAGGAAGTACCTTCCTTTTTGTGTTGTTCCTGGTCACAAGGGCCTGACTCAAAAAAGGAACTTGATAGTGCTGCTTCCAAACATTTTGAGGTATTCATACAGAACTTTAGCATTAAAGGCATGAGTTAGGATTGTCACTTCTGATGTCGTCACTCCATGGCTGTGCAAAAGGACTGGAATGACATCAATGCACAGTACAGACAAATCTGTAGGGAAGTTACGTGTGGATCTGAGTAGCTTCTGAAGTCTGCCTTTGGCAACCATGCATGCCATTTATGAGCAAGACGTAACCAAGACTAGACTTTGTACTGTGAAACTCTTGGCAGGGAAAAAGCTGAAAACACAGGAAAAGTTCTGCTTCATATAATTTGGATGGATCTTGGACGGGTATGCCTTGGATGCCCTACAACTTTGCTCACAAGCAAGAAATCAAAATTCAGCTTTCCTTAGCTGAAGCACTGCAGTAGAAAAGTCATCGGGAACTGAGTAAGCCACATCTAGAGCATGATCTCATCTCCTATCTCAAGTGTTGATACTGCTACACTAGGCCTAGCAGGGAAGAAGTCTGCCAATGCAGACAGCTCTAACATTCCATTAAAAATATGTTTTGATGTGGAGTGTATCACAGGATAGCATTAAATTATACTACTCTGCAAATTATAAGTGATATTCTGAAAGATGGCCTGGAGCCACTAAGGCCTTCTCAGCTGTGAGATACAGCTGTGCTATACCTCTAAGACATTTCAGCTGTGATATTTAAGAAAAAGCTAATAGAAAAGGACAGAACTTTTTTTTTTTGTTAGACCTTTTTTGCAATAAACTGAGAGATAATACAAAGCCAATGTGTCATTGCTCATCAGCCTCAATTTGGTCCACAGATCATTTAAACACCTCATGTCATACGCCAGGGATGACCTGGCTCAGTTATATATTACATTGTCTGAAAAATTAATAATTTTTTCCTCAAAAACACTATATATAATACTGACTTGCTTTGCATTGTAGCAGCTAGACTATTTTAATGACACCATTATTTATCTATGACAAACCTGTGAAATAAATAACTACTATTATTCCCTGTTTCACAGAGCTGGAGTGTTGTGTTTGACTGTGATTTCAGCTCAGAAAATTTGAACCAGAGATAAATATTGTGAAAGCCATGGTAGTTTAAAGCTACATTTAATAAAGAGTAGGTTACAGACCTAGATATAGCTCTGTTGTGTCAGGGGATTGCAAGCTATCCTCAAGTGAAAACTTTCCTACAAAATTAGGTTCTTGTTAGGCCTTACTTATTATGTCTCATCTGCTCACCAACGTCCCATCTTCATTTTCTCCTCTCCCTTTTTGGAGCTTTATGGGCTGCTGATGTCTACTGTGCAAAGGGACCTGACTATGAATAGTCTGTCCATACTATTACTACAAAAAAAGGTGGAAGTGAAATGCAAATCCAGGTCAATAAGAGGGCAAGGCGATTTATGCATATAAACATAGTAGTCTTGTTTCTGACATCATGCATACCAGAACAAAACTAGGGTAACTTCATTGCCTTAGAAGAGTTATTCTAGGTTTGCATTTGAATGAGTAGATAGATAACTGGGCTTGGTAAATCAGCCTGACTCATTCTAATCCAGGAGATACTGGCTTTTAGCCATGTATTGAAAACCACCACTACATACTGATTCACTGGGCAGCTTCTTAAAAAAATAAAACCAACAAATGAAATTATAGTAAGATTTAAAAACCTCTTACTTCCAGATCTAGATACTGCTATCCACTTTTAGAATAACTGTAGTTCCCACTGTTGTGCAAAAAAAATCTCAAGAGTTAGGCTACTTTTAAGTAAACAATATGAATAAATGATGCACAAATTTCAGCGGACATTTGCACTACAGTCTCTCAAAAACAAAGCATCAGATGGTTTAATAGTTCACCTGTATTTATTAACTACTACTTTGCTGAGCAGGTCTGCATTTCAAGCCCCAGTGATCAGGGGTATCATCATAGGAAGGAGGCACTTTATGCCTCTCTCTACTTACTATCAGAAGATTAACAGTGGATAGCTAATAGAGATTACACAGTATATTTTACCATCAGCATTTTATGCTTTCCAGAGTCAGCCTTATCCTTCTAAAGAGATACCACAATGGAAGATGCAGCACCATATCAACCTGAAAGAATACAAATCTCAGTTGATCAATGGATCACATTAGCTGTTTGGAGATTGATGGCAGCTCTAGCAATTCAGAAGATTTAAAAATATATCCATAAGGTCAAAATATAATTTAGTACTTGTTTTCTTTCAGGGGTGCTGGTGGGAAATGCCATTTCTACCACTCTGATTTGCTCCTTTAGTATGCATGTCTTAATGTAGAAAATTTGTTGCTGTTGTTGCTGAAGCTTCTGCTGAAGCTTCCCTATAAAAATGCACTTAACCTGAAAGCTGCAGTATTTCATCTGCTTTCAGCCTTTAATAGAGTGGTGGAATTCATTAAGTCATCTGAAAGCAATTTTCAATTATGAAAATACAATTTAAATAAGAGGAAGAGGAGCCTTTGAAGATGACAAAAGTGGGAAGTGATTGACACACTCTGTTGTCAGCTGGAATCAATTTCACACTCTGGGAA
>NW_010167882.1:0-4499 GCF_000695765.1 Mesitornis unicolor | reverse complement strand
AGGGAAAGATCATCTGTCAGCAGGAGGCAAACTACAGGCAACCAAGAAAGAAGAGAGAAAGTAAATCCCATCTTAAGGAAAATATCCAGCAGCTTGAATACCCTTCACCTTGACAAAATGAAACCTCTTTAATATAAGTACTGAACCTTATTGCATGGGAACTCAAGGTAAACACTGAAGAGTTATAGGAATACAGCTATCTGTCCAAATTTGGATCTTATGCAGGCACAATACCATCTGACTTCAAAACCAGCTTTGTCTCAGTGAGCACTACAAGATATCCCTAAATATTTTTACAGCTGCCGAATAACAGAGTATTCTACATAATAATGTAAGTAGTGTTAATACTTAAACATGGAAAGTCTCAAGCTATGCTTTGCAGTCTTTTGTTGGTCTAAGAATCAGCTGTGACTTCCCAACAGAACCAGTGGTTCACATGATGCTAGTTCCTATCTCTAAGTTAAGATAAAAACATTATAAGAAGTACACTATTTGATTCCTTGATATGTCATGCATATTTTGCACGATTGCCTAAGTGCTATTTTGGGATATTACTCCATAGGACTATAAATCCTTAAGAAAAAACTTCAGAAAAGCTGCAATAAGAAGTTTGCCCTACAACAAATGAGAGGCCAGTTCTTGGTAAAAATCAGCATAGGTCTGAAATCTCAAAAAAGCCCCAAAGTCAGTTTGCAGAGGTAATGACTGACAAAAAGAGGTTCTAAACCCAGGATTTCATTCCAAGTAAATACTGTGGAGTGGTGCATAAGAAAAATGATTGATAGCTAGAGCAATCAGATTACACACATGGGTAGATGGGGGACATTCTCCTGGTAGTACTGCTAACGTATCGCTCCTTCTTCTGTGTTACCTTGGCTTATCCATCTCGTTCAAGCAGAGGCTGTCATAATCACAGAATCACAGAATTGCTCGGTTGGAAAAGACCTCCGAGATCATCACGTCCAACCGCTCCTGTCTACCCCCTAAACCATATCCCTAAGTACCTTGTCTACCCGCTCTTTAAATACATCCAGGGATGGTGACTCCACCATCAACCATAAGTTGCAAATGTGTTCATGTGTGTTCACACACCAAGGCAAGATAATATTTTTGAAGAATGCTTTTGGTGATTTTTACTAAATAAGAGTGGAAACTCAAAACTGTCAAAATCACAGTTGTACTGATTGTAGACATTATTTAGAGCACTGAGACATACATCACTACGTGGGAGATTAGGAAAAAATGATACATTAAAATCCACATAGCTTTGAAGGTAAGTAAATGCAATACAGAGAACTTAACAGTGGAGTTTAGAATAATGGGGTAAATCAGAACTGACTGTCTCCCTCCCTCTCTGCTTTTCCTCAAAATATCCCAGGCCACATATTTGGTGCTTTAGCTATTTACATGTAGTGTGACTATGCTTATTTTCATCATAGGCTTAAAAAGGGCGCTGTTCTTATTGATTTATCTCAGTCAGCACCACTGAAAGCTGTGTTGGAACCCTGTGACATGAAGTTGCCTTGCCAGTTAAGGATTTACCTTGAGGGAAACCAACACATGGACTAGGCTCTCCTCTGGTCCAGAGAGCTCCTCTTTGGACCTGAGGCACTTCTGCAATTGCTTAAGTTTTGGGGTTTTTTTTTGAAGTCTAGTATTTTTATATTTGACCAGATACTGAGACTATTACCTAAAAAAACACTTACCTGAGTTTCTTTATGCGATGTCATTGACAACATTAGCTGCATGCAGCAAAGCCTGAAATAAGGCTATGTGAAGCTGCATGCTCCGCTAGGATAATGCTGGAAAAAGGGATCCATCAGGGAAAATGAATAACAGCCTGTCCCACTTTAATGGCCCACTGCTGTGGTCTCCAACCAACCAGAAGACCCACTTCAGAAATAACAAACCCTAGACTACAACAGGAAGCTCTTGGCTTCCATTAAATAAATCAGTGGCATTTAGGTCCTCAAATAACTTAAAAAAAATCTCACCTAAATTGTTCTTCACAAGAGAATTTGGATGGTTTTGAAAACTGTTACCATGGGCTTAAAATCTCATTTCACTTTCTGTGGCAGTTAGGAGTGATTTATACAAGAAATGTCACTGTTTTAAGGAGCATTTTTAAGTAAAGAGGCTGCCTACTGTAATAGACTTTTGCAAAGATTACTTTCAAATATAAATCTATATAATAGAGGCGTTAAGTATTTATATATATACTTTCTCAGATGTCTAGGTAATTAATAAATCTAACCCTGTGGTATTAGCATCAGAGTGTATTTATTGATCCCTCTACTTTTTGGAGGCTACACATTTGCATTGATTTTCCTTTTCTCCCTTTTTTGTTTGTTTGCTTGTGTCTCTGGCTAGGTGGGTCTGTTTGACTATCATGTAACAGTTTTTAAATAAAAATTTGAATCCAGAGTCTGTCCAAGCCACATAACATTTTCATTTTAGAATATTAATTAGATCCTACAAATTGTTCCTTCTTGCAGTGAAGAGAATTACCTGGCATAAATTTATTAGTGAATTGTATTGTTTCTTACTTGGCTGTTGTAAGTAACTGTGAAAAATTGTAGGAGAAACATCTTGTCTACTAAAAGGTAGACAAAATAATGACCCAATCAGGACAGAATATCTTTTAGTCAATTTTTCCACCTAGATAACCACGTGCTACATGATAATAAGTCTATATGGGAAATGATAGATCAATTAGACTTTTTTTTTCCTATTGAAACAGGTTTATATGTATGATATAGGCTCTGGGAATTATTATTAAAGCAGCAAAAGTTATGCCACTTATGCAGATGATGTACTGCTACAATCCTAAGCATTGCCACTGTGTCATGTAGCTCCAGGCTAATATAAATGACTTTGAAATGATAAAATCACTGTTCTGGTTTGTTACAGGAACTAAAATGAGACCCCAGTGGTTTCCATGCAAATCATCTCTTGTGAGACATTTGTCAGTGTCAAAGTTAAGTCTGTTGAATTCAATGTCCTCCAAAGGAAAGTTTCATTAAATGCTTTTTATTACATATAATGGCCTATTTTACAAGTGTCTAATCTAAAGATATAATGAGCACTAAGTTATAAGAAAATAGTTCTGGTCGTAAACAGCCTGCTGATAACCACATTTTCGAATATATTCATTTTTAAGGAAATCTAAAATAAAAGTTCTGTTCCCATGTGACACAATGATTTGAATTTCTAATATTCTATAATTTTTACAAGCAGAGATCTGCCGTTGCCTCAAGAGGAATTATTTTCACCCCATACAAGCAAAAAAGATTTAGAAGATTCAACAGACAGACAAGGACAAATTTTTATGCTGATGTAGATCTTGTGTTGAGAAATATGGTTAAGAATGCTCCAGGATAGGAGGGTAAGATTTATGGGATGAGATTACAGATCTGTTTCCCCTCACCTCCCCCAGCAATCAGATGTACCCTATTCTGAAGTAGATTTAACAGCAAACTATACAAACTGGCTAATTTATGTTGGGTTCAGGCAGCTGGATTACTGTTAACTACAGATAACATGAAGTGTGACTGACATTTATGGTATATAATTAAGGAACATAGTGAAGAATTACCTTGTGTTGCTAAGGGCTGTGTGCTGTCTCACATGACCTTCCCTCTCATGTTAAACAATGAATACAAGCATTGTTTCTCTATGCTATTCCCATTTGGAGCATGATTAACTTCCATTGGATTAGATGTTACTCAAAATCTTCTGACTACTCATCACCTTCAGACAGCCCTTTTGGCTATAATGGGTTACAGGGTTCACATAAATTTTCATCTAGTCTCAAAGGCTTTCCAGATTTTATAAGAGCTCCTCCACTTGATTAGCTGTTGCCTAGCTTCAGTATTCCTTAACTGTTACCGTATATGAATCTTCTCCTGTTTTTTCTTTTCCGGATTCTTCAGTCCAGGGAAGCCCTCAGCACACCCCTTTTCTTCTTATCCCCTAAACTCCACTCTGAGTGGTTGTTCCAAAGAAAATCCTTTGCAAATACCTTTCAAGATAATTTTTGTTTGTCCCTATCCTCAGAATGACCCTCCCATAACATGGCATCTGGTATTGTTTCCTTTGTTTGGTTTAGAGGAAGCTATTCCTGGCATCTATCAAATGATCTCCCAGATCTCTTCTAGGACCAATTGACTCAGTAGAAGGAAATCACTGATGTTGTTGCAGAGAGAATGTAGAAGAGAATATCAATAAGAATACATCTATACAAAATTTAAAACCACTGCTAAGATTTGCACATGCTATTGATATTGGCTGGATACCTTTTTACTGACATGCAAAAATAACTTCTTGAATTCAGTAAAGGGTATCAGATAGAAATGACGTGTCCTTTGATATCCTGACTACCAAATGTATGATCTAATGCTTCAGTCAGGTCTTAAAATATATATAAGGGGATATCTGACTTGATAAAACAGTCTGTAGTCTCCAAACTTCAAATTTAGTCTCCAAATATATATTTTATA
>NW_010167881.1:1731-2357 GCF_000695765.1 Mesitornis unicolor | reverse complement strand
TGGGATGGTGTAAACATCTGCTGGCGAGAACCAAAACAAAGCCCTGCTCCAGCTCCTGTGAGGGCAATAACTCCACCCTGGCGAAAGCTCTGATGCCAGCTCCTGTTCATTAAACCAGACCCTGCGGTTTTCTCAGAATCCCAGCTCTGCTGACGCATCACAAGCGAATTCCACCATTCAATCCCAGTAAAACCAGTACAGGCCATGCTCTGGGGAGCGGAGCTTCACGAGGAGGGCTCAGACCTTTAGTGAAACTTTGGGGTTTCCAGCCCTGTGGGCTCTTTCCAAGCCCCCCAACTCTTTCTGTGGATGCTGCTGGGCTCTGGGGGAGGCTGCTTTGGTTTTTAGAGCCATGAAGGCAGAAGTTCCCCCCCATGCCCCTGCTGAGCGTGTTCTGTGTCCTCTGTGCAGGTGTTGGACCCCGAGCTGGAGGTGGCCGATCTCGCATTCCCCCCCTCAACCATTACCGCCTCTTCTCTCAAAATGCAGGTGAGCAGAGCGGGGAGGAAATGGGGACCCTCCTGTGGGGCTGCTGTCCCTGCTGGGCGTCCCAATTCTGGGGTGTGGAGTGGACGGGCACCTTTTGAAGCCCCTCTCGGTGTTGAGTTGTGTCCAGATTTGGGCCC
>NW_010167881.1:0-1293 GCF_000695765.1 Mesitornis unicolor | reverse complement strand
CAGCAGGGGAGGGCTGGAGTGGATATTGGGGAAAATTTACTTCCCCAAAGGGTTCTCAGCACTGGCAGGGGCTGCCCAGGGCAGTGGAGGAGTCCCCATCCCTGCAGGGGTTCCCAAACCGTGTGGATGTGGCACTTGGGGACGTGGTTTATGGCCATGGTGGGGTTGATGGTTGGACTTGATGATCTTAGAGGTCTTTTCCAACCCAATTTTTCAATGATTTGCTGTTGCTGAGGTCAAGTCTGGTACTGCCGGGACGCCGAGGCCACAGCTCCAAGCAATGCAGTGCCCGTGGACAGGAGCTGGATGCAGACACCAAATATTTGGGCACTTGGGCAAACCCTGAGCTGTGAGAGCTCCCTCTTCCTCTGGGGATGCAGCTGGCGAGCCCAGCCTGCCACATCCCTTTTTCCCTGGAACCTCTCCCGCGTTTCCTGCCCTGCTCAGCACACTCATGGTTTCACCCCCTCGCCTCCGTGATCCTGCCCTGCCCGCCCGCGCCGTGACCACTCCGTCCTTTCCCTCCTCACAGGATAAGGAGATCCGGGCCGTCTTCCTCCGGTTGTTTGCGCAGCTGCTGCAGGGCTATCGCTGGTGTCTGCACATCATCCGCATCCACCCCGAGCCCGTCATCCGCTTCCACAAGGTGAGGAGCAGCCCCGCGGCCTCCTGTGCCCACGGCTGGATTGGTTTTCCCAAAAAATCAAAGGGGCTGGAGCAGCTCTGCTCTGGGGACAGCTGAGAGAGTTGGGGTTGTTCAGCCTGAAGGAGAGAAGAGACGAGAAGGCTGCGGGGAGACCTTAGAGCACCTTCCCAGGACCTTATAGTGACCTTCCAGGACCTGAAAAGTGCCTGTAAGAAATCTGGGAAGAGCCGTTCAGTGGGACATGGAGCGATAGGACCAGGGGTGATGGTTTTAAACTGGAAAAGGGCAGATTTAGGCTGGATCTGAGGAAAAAGCTCTTCCCCATGAGGTGGTGGCTCAGTGGCACAGGTTGCCCAGAGGTGGTGCAGGCCCCATCCCTGGAGATATCCAAGGTATTGATGGGCTCTGAGCACCCTGATGTGGTGCCAGTGTCCCTGTCAGTGCAGGGTTGGGCTGGATCAGCTCTAAAGGTCCCTTCCCACCCAACACATTCAGTGATTCTATGATCTTGGAGGTATTTTCAAGCTGGGATTACTCTGGGATGGGTTGGGATGACAAGTCACAAGCAGTGTTCTGGTCACAGAGGTGTTCCCCAGGGCTCAGATTTGGGGCCAGACCTGTTTAACATCAATGATCTGGGTGAGGGG
>NW_010167880.1:5329-32811 GCF_000695765.1 Mesitornis unicolor | reverse complement strand
CAGGCAGCTGTGCTTCGCCTGGGGCCCCGCCGAGGTGCTGGTGTGCGAGACCCTCTTCGGCCGCAAAGGTGGGTTCCCGTCCCGGGATGAGGGGGGGCCGGGCCGGGCGCTTCTCCCCGGGACGCTGACGGGGTGTGTTGCAGGCACCGAGGATGGAAGGCCGAGCTCCTCTCGCCTCTTCGTGGTCCGCAAGGATCAGGACATCTACATCCAGACCTTGAGGAAACTCTTCAACGAGTCGCACGGGATCTTCATCGGCCTCCAGCGCAGCGAGGAGGAGCTGGTGGAGAAGTCGAGGAAAGCACAGTGAGTGTGGTGGGTGGATGGATGGGTGGGTGGACGGGGCACAGGAGAATAGGAAACACTCGCTGTCTCTGCTCCATCTCCAGCCAGGCAAATGCCATTGACCTAAATCCAGACTGCTTAGAGCTGCTATAATCAGCACCAGTGCAGAAAAAAATGTCAGTTTTAGGGTAATTTTACATAAGAAGACACTGATCCTTCCAATACCCTTGCTGACCAGCACCTTTGCTGCATATAGCCAGCGTACGTGCAGCCATGGCACACAGCCTCACTGATCCCCGCTGGATTCACCCAAGTACTGGGAGTGTCTACAGCTGCTGAGAAACGTGCAAGAGTTTAGTGGACAAGAGGCACGAGACTAGAGAGAGCTGTTGTAATCAAGACCTTTTTGTGTTTGGCAGTTTGGTTCAAGTGAGCAAGAACTATCGGTCGGTGATAAGAGCCTGTATGGAGGACATGCACCAGGCAGCTAGTAAGTTTGGTTGTTCTCTTACTGCAATAAAAGTAAATGCTGTTTGTGATTATAAAAGTAGCATTTTAATTGTAAGTCATTGCAACTGCTGTAAAATAGCATGTGTAGCTTTCAGTGATTATCAGGAGTTCATTTCCACCCACAAGATTTCCAAGTCGGTTTGTAAATCTGGTCAGAGATAATTTTTTTCCCCACTCTGTTTAAACTGATTTTCTGGGGACTTGCAGTCTTTTCATATCTCAGATTGTAGTTTTATGGGAAACTGAGTCCAAATTAACAGCTTGCTCTCCCCCAAATGTGGGAGATTTTACTCTTCCATATTTGCCCTGTAGCCATACCCAGATTTGCACAGGATTTATAAAATAAAAAGATAAAGTTTTATGTAAAAATTAGCTTTGCCGTGTGTATACTCATTTATGTCTGTGCTTGATGAGTGATCTGGTGGTGTTGTCTTTATGAGCCCAGAAAGGGCTGTGAAAGGTAAATACATTGCTCTTTGACTTTTCTTATTCTTCCCTCAGTGGCAGCGCGGGACCCTGCCCTGCAAAGCCAGTACAGCACTCAGGTAATCTGCAGTTGTGTCATGTAGTCACAACTGAACAGGAATCATGGCTAATAAATTCATTAAGGCCAGCACTGTAGCAGTAAGGCAGTTTAGATTTGACTCTGGCTTAGTATATTTGATGCATGTCATGACCAACAATACCTGGTTAGCTCCTGTATTTCTGAAACAGTAAAAAGATGCCCAACATCTGGATTCACTGCCATTTCTTAAACATACATTCAGTGTTGTAGGTGCGATGTTTTCTTGTCATCTTAAAGCCAGCTATGGGTCAGTATTCACCTGTCTCAGACTTCACCTCTCAAACACTCAGGTTCCAGTTGACTGCATCTGAGCATGGTAGCAAGCTCTCACTGTTCACCATGAGCTGTCAGACGCTAGAAGAGTGTGGGAGGAGCAGGTGCTCATGGTAGTTTTGTCCTATTAGCTGCACTGATGTTGCTTCATTGGCCTGTCTCTCTTCCTTTGCTGTTTGTATTGTTAGGAGTGCAAAAGGCTGAAAACAACACTTTTTGTACTATCTAGTAATGCCCACTGATGACAGATTATCACAGCATTTCACTACATGAACAGCGTCACTATTTTCTAAGCTGAATGTGTGTAGACAAGTTGAGGCCTGTTTCTGTCTTTTAATTTGTCTCTCTGCAATGTCAGTGTGAGATTTCTCTTGTCTGTAAGAACTGAGCTTAACTGATTGCTATGGACAGTAGGTGCCTTTGTGTGGTTAAAAAAACCAAACTGGAACAATTACTAATTCTGAAGCATGGTCCTGATTTTTCAGGTTTCTATTCTCTCTGCAATGGAGCTGATCTGGAACCTGTGTGAGATTCTGTTCGTTGAAGCAGCTGCAGGTGAGCAGTGAACTATCCTGATGTTAAGACTGAAGGACTTTTTATTTGCATATTTATTTGTTTAAAGTGTTTATAGCATCCATTGCGTTATATTTTAATACGTTTTAGAGATATGACAAGTGTCAATAAGGCTTTTAATACCTCTTCTGCTTCAGTAAATTGCCTCCTTCGTACGGAATTATGTCAAGCTGTTAGATTTGTCTTCTGCTTTTCCCCCTCATGTGTAGCTCACTACCGTTTAAACTGGCTTTTTTACAGAAAGGTAATGAAGAGGGATGTAAAAAGTTGCTGCCAATTTATTTGACTTTTAAGCACAAACACATCTTAAGCATCAAATATGTTATTGCCAGCTAACAATTAAGCATTTTATCATGCATTTCCTTTAACTTTAGGATGCCATTTTTAAGTCCGTTTACACCAGCATTTTATAGAAGTAAATTTTTAAGGAAATCAGATTATGCAAACAAATATGCTGCTTGCCCAGTCCCAGAACTCAGAAGAAAGATTCATAAATTGTAGATTACTTAATCTGAAGAAAAGTTAATCACCTAGTACCAGAGATCTTCCTCATATTCAGTTAATAATAATGAGTTGATGGCAAATTAAACAGAAGCATTCTCTGTGTCTTTTGGCATTGCAAGATTATGATCTGAATTACTCACCTTTTATTTCCCCAAGTAACTGACTGGAGTTTTCTGCCAGACCCCACTGCTGTTCTGTCTAAACTTTCCCACATGGAAATCTGTCAGCAGCCTGGTGCTCCCACAGCCTGGCTACTTAAAGAACTTCGTTCCCTTGTAATTTGAGTGCAGCAAACAGAAATCCAATCAGTAAACCTCATCTAATGATTGTCAAACCACTAAGGTTAGGAACATAAAAAATAGCAGTTTGAGAACTAACACGATCAAATCTTCCCTGCGTAAAGCTGGGCCCCTTCTGCTTCGCCTCCTCGACTGGGTTCGACTCCACATCTGTGATGTGGACAACATGGTCCGTGAAGTTCTGAGCAGTGAAAATCCATCGAAACACGAGCTCTTTTGGAATGTGGTGAGTGTAGTCACCTATAAGATTCTTAAAGAGAATTCGTAGCTATGTGTTTTGCCTTCCTCCTCCCCTCTCAACACTAGACCGCACCTCAGAAACTGATATCTTGGACACTGCTGCTGTCTGCCTGTATAGGTTTTAAGGTGAAGCCATTCTGAAGATCATTCTACCCCTCATTTCCATCCTGATGCCTTCACTGTCATGCTCTGTAGGTGTCAAGACTTGCACTGTGTTTTTGAATTAGCAGGGCCTACAGTTAAAGCATTTTAACTCCACTTAACTTGCCTAAATCACAAGTTACAATTCCTCTCTGAAACTCCTCCTGGGTGTTTTGTAGCCTTTGCACAGTGTGGTGCTCACAGAGGTGGTTTTTGCAGGTGGATGTCTTTGTGCTGCAAGGCCGAATGGATGAAGCACGGCACTTGCTCTCCAAGGAAGCCAGTGCCAATCCCACGTCGGTGAACATGTACAAAATCTTGGACGAGTTGATGAAGAAGATGCCTGTGCCCAGTGTATGTACAGAGTGGATGTTTTTTTCATGCAGTTCCACTGGGAGAATAGCTAAGAGGGATGACAGTATTAGTCCATTCTATTTCATCTCTGCTGTGCCTCCTGTAACATCACAATTTGTTGACCATTAAAACATCTCAGTCTTAATCACAGAATCACAGAATCACAGAACGTTAGGGATTGGAAGGGACCTCAAAAGATCATCCAGTCCAATCCCCCTGCCGGAGCAGGAACACCCAGATGAGGTTGCACAGGAAGGTGTCCAGGCGGGTTTTGAATGTCTCCAGAGAAGGAGACTCCACAACCTCTCTGGGCAGCCTGTTCCAGTGCTCTGTCACCCTCACTGAGAAGAAGTTTCTTCTCAAATTTAAGTGGAACCTCCTGTGTTCCAGCTTGTGCCCATTACCCCTTGTCCTATCATTGTTTGTCACCGAGAAGAGCCTGGCTCCATCCTCGTGACACTCACCCTTTAAATATTTATAAACATGAATGAAGTCTCCCCTCAGTCTCCTCTTCTGCAAACTAAAGAGCCCCAGCTCCCTCAGCCGCTCCTCAGAAGGGAGATGCTCCACTCCCTTGATCATCTTTGTAGCCCTACGCTGGACTCTCTCCAGCAGTTCCCTGTCCTTCTTGAACTGAGGGGCCCAGAACTGGACACAATATTCCAGATGCGGTCTCACCAGGGCAGAGTAGAGGGGGAGGAGGGGGAGTAATCCTTGAGAGTAATAATATTTCTGTTCTCGAGTTGCCCAAAAGACCCAAACATACAGGCAAAAACTCATTAGGTCACAAACCAACACAGTCAGAAAGATCATTTTTTGCAGCAGGATACATTTTCCAGTTTCCTGAAACATTTCTGCTGAGAACTATTTTCTTGTGCAAAATATTTTCAGAAGACTTTGCCAGCAGAGTTTCCCTTTGTTGCAGTGATCTCCTTGTGCAGGAAATCTTTCACAGTAATCTTTCATGGGACCCTCTGAAGGTTCTTTGCCTTTTTTAGATGAGTAAATACATTTCAAATGCAGCTGTAGTGCAAGGAAAAATTTGATGGCAGCTCTGTGTTTAGCTTTTTAGCCCAAGCACCTGTTGTGAATTGACTTGGCTTTTTCTTTGTTTTATGTATCTTACCCTCCATTTAGCTTAGCAACACCCAGACCCTGACCGAGATGGAGCTGAAATGGCAGCACTGGCATGAAGAATGTCAGCGGTATCTACAGGATGGGACATTTGCTTCCAATTCCCACATGGAATCCATCTGCAAGGTGTGTTTTTGCTGGGAAGGAAGGAAACTGTGGACAAGTGTTTCATTTCTCTTCGTGTCCAAGGCCATAAGGCCTATTAAGAAACTGGATTCTGAGAGGGATCTTTGTCCTTTGTTACTTAATTTTGATTAAATTCTCAACTTTGCAAAATGGGAGTAGAGCCTCTGAAGAGTTACAGTGTGGCTGTGTACATTGGTGAATCTGCAGAATTACTCCTGCGTTTTTCTCCCATTAGATCTTGCTGGGAGATGAGGATGCCATACTGGAGAAGAAGGAACTCATGACTACTTGGTACCACTTTCTGGTTACCCGACTGCTGTATTCCCATCCAACTGTGAAGCCAATGGAGCTGCGGTTTTATGCACAGGCATGAAATAGGATTATTTTTATATTCTCCACTGTTTCATGCACACAAGGGCTACTGTACTTAAAGAAAAACTTTGTGAGAGTTGGTATCTTACAGCAGCTACATAACTAAGATGTTTCCTAGAATCTGTAAGTGGACTGGGAGACTGTTACAGTGGGCAGATAGTTGTTGAAGACCAACTCTCTGCAGTATCTAATGTTACCAGTCTTGTTCCTGCAAGTTGTTTTCCCAGTTTCCTTACACTAAAATAAGGAAAAATCTTTTTTTGTTAATGCATTCAGTCTCTATGACATACTCTTTTCCATAAATTAACCCAAACAAGGCTGCTCCATCCAAACTAATGTCTCCCTTCTACCATCTCAACTTCTGCATTTATCATGTCTTGTAATCTCATTCCACAGTCTAGTATGGACCTGTTCCTGGGTGGAGAAAGCAGCCCTGAGTCTCTAGACACGATTTTAATGGCAGCCTTTGAATTTGAGATGCATCAAGTGATCAAGGAATGCAGGTTGAGTTTTAAGTTTTTTGTTTCTATATGCATTCACTCCAATAGCATTTGGGGTAGAGGATATGGGTACAGCCCACCTGATCGTCCTGTCATAGAATGTAGCAAGCATACGTGAAGCAGGCAGCAATTAAAAGTATTCCATTAGGTCTGGGACATTGCACCAGACATTACACTGTAAGACAGCTTCTGTATTGGTAAGAAATGTCTGTGGAAAACCTGACACATTCCTTGGCAGTAGTAGGCTTAGTTTTTCCTTTCTTTTGCTTGCTTCACATACAGCATTGCCCTGAGCAACTGGTGGTTTGTGGCTCATCTGACTGACCTACTGGATCACTGTAAACTCCTGCAATCTCACAATCTCTAGTAAGTATTTATTTGCATTGATTATTCTTCATCTTCTGTAAATGCCCAGAATGTTCCTTTTCAACCAGAACCCACATGCTGTTTCAGGCATCCTTGCTTTTGGGTGTTGCATGTGCCTCTGAAGTTACTGCAGCCCAGGTGTTCTGTAAAGCAGAAGCAGTTGCTGACTCGATGGATTTGACATGCTATTCACCAGTGCTTCAGTGCAGTGTTATGATTTTTTAAAAATATAATTTTATTTAAATATAGTCAAGGTCCCAAATGTTTGTGATTATTGGGAATGGTGAGAAACTCATCTAAAAACAGTCTCCACACTTGTGCTTTGAATAAATTTAAGTTTGAGCAGTTGAATTTTGCTGTCTGAATCTCCTTGAAGTTTCAGTTTCTTAAAGCACTTCCTCTAAGTTAATTTGCTAAGTGCTGTAAAGATATAGCAGGCATCCCCAAGGGGAAGGCTGACCAGCATGCTTAGGCCTGAGGTACAAAGCTTGTTAAGATAGCCTGTGAAAAACATGTCTGCATAAATGAAAAGTACTTGAAAATAATATCAGCAGGTTTTTCCAGTGAGGCACAAATAATAATGCCTGTTTCTTTCCTCTCTCCCTACTCAGTTTTGGTTCAAATATGCGTGAATTCCTTCTGCTAGAGTATGCATCAGGACTCTTCTCCCATCACAGGTAGCAACTGTTTTTTACTAGAGGATAGATCTTTGCAGCCAAAGCAAACAGTTACACGTTAATGATGTAAAAAAGGCAAAACTTACAGAAGCCACAGTTAGGATTTCAGCAAAGGTGTCCCTAGGGATCATACAACACTAGCATGTTTCCTTTCCTGAATTAAAGACAAAAGCTATCTATTAGAAACCATCAAGCATATTGATCTGGACGGAATTGCTCCTGCTACTGTGGCCTTTTGGTACAGAGCAACCAAAGCACTTGTGAGATGCAGGTGTTCCAAAGTTGTATAATAGCAACTGGTATTTGGTAGAAAGTAAAAACCATTTTAGATCTGAATACTGACTTAATCAGAGCAGACCAAGATTCTCCTTGTGGCCTAACTGTTGTGCTTATTTAAGATTTGTATGATTGGATTGCTTGATGATTCTCTTTTCCTCTCTCAGCCTGTGGCAGCTGGGGGTAGATTACTTTGACCACTGTCCAGAATACGGGAGAGTGTATTTGGAGCTTCATATTGAACGGATACCCCTTAACACAGAACAGAAGGCCCTCAAAGTGCTGAGGATCTGTGAGCAGAGACAGATGCATGAACAAGGTGATGGATTTGAAATCTCATTGTTTTGTAGTGATACAAATGAAACTACTGAAACAAATTCTTTCCCTCATCTCCTGTGTTTTCTCTTAAGTTCGTAGCATCTGTAAAATCATGGCCATGAAAGCTCTGCGGAATAATCGCTTGGGCTCTGCCCTGTCGTGGAGCATCAGAGCCAAGGATGCGGCTTTTGCTACACTAATATCTGATCGGTGAGTCTGAGTCCGAAGCTCTCCAATGACTGCTACAGGGGGTGGGAGGAGTGGGAGGAGGCAGCAATGGTCCTGCTGCAGGCAGATTGGGATTGTTCTTCCCTCAGACCAAGTACCTGCTTCTGGAATAGAAAATTACATCCTCAGGTACTTTCATCTGCAATACCCTAGCTGTTTGTTTTCTACACTGTTTTACTTCATGAAATCTAGAGATGAAACAGATTGGCTTTACCTAACAGTCCAGTCCTCTTAGAGCTTGCTTTGATAAACATTTCTTTTGGCAACAGTTCTCTACCTTTTGCGCTGCCCTTGTGCTTGCTCCAGTATGGCTGTTTGGTGGACTGCACAGGGAATTGATCTGGGTGGAGGATAATCCCCTTCTGTGCTTTATTCAGCAGATTATTTTTAACCAGTCTGGTTCACCATGCAGTCTTCAACCAAGTCAGTGGAGGTCACTTAAGCCACCATTTCTGCAAAAATGTCAAGCCACAATTATATGTCACAAAGAGTTAAGTTTTATTGTATCCATGGTTCTGCCTAAGCTTGTCACAGGATTGACCTGGCAGGAGTGGGAAGGTGGTTATAAAATCAAAGGGGATGCTAACACTTAGCTTAGGCCAAGACAAAAGATAGCAACTCTCTTCGTGCTTTGTAATCTCTAGGAATCCATGTCCTGTGTTTTTTGCTAATGGACAGAGGCAGTACCAATTCCTTTGCATAGTTAGAGTGTCATTCTGAAATTACACTCTGGGTAGGTGGCCAGGCCATACTCTGTCTTCAACAGTGAAAAAAAGGGAGTAGTAAGAGATTGCTGTTTAGGTTTTTTTCATTTGTCCTTCGAGGGAGTGGCAATCGTTACATTTCTTTCAACAGAAGCTGAAAGAAAAGCATCACAGGAAGCAGCTCAGAGAAAAGCAGCATAATGAAGGCTGTGACAAAACAGATGAAAAGCTTTTAGAATTGTTTTCTTGTTCCTGCTGCTTATCAACTTTTTTACACAGCAGAAAAATAGAGCTTTTGTTATGGTCTGGGAGTGTTATTTATGCATCCACCAGCCTCAGCTTCCTGTGCTTCTGCCTTCACTAACTCCTTTTAAAGAATAGATCTCAACTACCACAAAGTCTGGAAGAATAAGTCGTGTCTGTTGAATGCACATTAAACCAGGTCATTGGCCACTCCCAGGAAATGTTTTGATGTCTTCTGAAATCCTCACGGGAGGTTGATTTCGATGGAACTCGGTTGTATAGTAAAGGTTTCTGGGAAGGGATTAGGAGATACAAAATGATTGTGGACAGTGTTCTCCCCACTAAGCTTTTATTGTGTTTTGCTTCCTCTCTAGATTCCTTAAGGACTATTGTGAAAGGGGGTGCTTCTCTGACTTAGACCTCATTGATAATTTGGGACCATCCATGCTGCTGAGTGACCGGCTAACGTTTCTTGGTAAGAAGTGTCTACAGTTTTCATTCTGGTCTGTTACTTAGAATGTAGTTAACTCCACAGAATTATTTGGATTTGTCTCTTCCTCCATCTGGCTTCATCCTGGTTTAGTGACGAGGGGAAAGCAAATGATGGAAGGTGATTTGGGATGCAGCCTCCTCGCTACCGAGAGACCGCATTTTCAGTTGCACTCGCAGTCAGCATCTGTTCTGCACTGCTTTGAGCAGGATGGTCTTGAATTCTGACACTCATAGGCTTCCCCTTTCTTAGCGTTTTTCCAGACTATCACTATTTAGAGAGACTTTGAAATATTAGCAAACACAATCTGGAAGACCCGGGGGCTTCCTTAGAAGAGTAAACCACTGGTTTAAGTTGTTTTGTCAATATGATAATTTTGCTAACTTCATAAAGTTCTCCAGAATGTCAACAACATTTGTTGGTTCAGTGTGCCAGTTTCAGGCTCTCTCAAACGTAAGATCTCTCCTACCCTTTCACTACAGCAATTGTACCAAACTACAGTGGAGGGCCTCCAGCCCATTTCCTTCACACACCACAGCTTCCTCCTCCTGGCTGGCACAGTGTGGGCTGTGGTAACCTGCCCCTCTGGCTGCAGCTGCTCTGTGGCCTTTGATTAATGGACCAAGACAGGAAATGGAGCTAAGCCGCCCCTCTCTCTGGAGCTGTGGCAGTTAGCGAGCCAATCACCAGGGCAAAAATCCAATAGGAATTTGGAATAGCTGTGGGCAATCGCACCAGCTCCCTTCTGGCTGACAGCAGCATTACAGTAAGGGTGATCCTGAGTTTTATCCATTCCCATTTGGTCCAAGCTAGCAAAACTAGAACCTTTTCCATCATTTAAGCCTTATCCTAAATTAAGCCTAGAAGTTAACAGTGAGTTACCAAATTGGTAATCCCTCATACCTCTGAATGCCCAGTGTCACCCAGTGACCCTTGCATCAGCTCCCAAGATTTGCAGTTTGTGTAACTATGCTTATAATCTGTGTTTGTAGAGAAATCACCTCCCTTTCTGATTTTTATAAAAGTCCTGAAAAGCTTGAAGATATTTCTGCTTGGTTTTCCTTCTGAGCTTTTAAAAACATCAGGTGTACTTCTGCTGGACAAATTTCACACATCTCTGTCTTGAGCTCAAGCATTAGTCAAAGGTGAATGTGAATGGGAATCATTACTTCCAGTATTTTGGCAGTTTAGTGGATACAAACAAAAGCTGCAGAATACAACTCACTTTCATCCTCAGCCAGTTCTTATGTGCTGGATACTGATCTAACCGATTCTTAATGAGAGCAGAACTTTCCACATTAACAAAGATCTCAGTTTCCATTTAAACAACCAGGAAGACAGTGAAGCCTTTCAGACCTCCTGATACTCTGCAACATCAAAAAACACATTCCCTGCCCCCCTCCCGTTCCTGGTTTTTGGAGATGCCACCAGTCTCTAAGCTGTTTGTGCTGTTACTCACACTGCACACACAGCACCAGACCATATCAGTGATCAGGCTGGTGCAAACAGTAAAACCTTACCAAGAACAGTAACAGGGTTTTGGGTGCCTTTTCAGCCGGCCTCTGTTGTAACCTCTCCACGTCCAAGATTCCCATTACCCCATATTCAGCTGCCTTGGAGAGTCATTTCAGGAGGTGGTGGTGCTACCATAGGCTTCGTGGGAGCACAGAGACCTCCTGCCATCCAGCAGCCCAGGCTTGGGCAGGTCTGACAGACACTGACACCTTTTCCCCTTCATCAACACTACTGTGTAGGGAAGTACCGAGAATTCCACCGGCTGTACGGGGAGAAGCGCTTCTCTGAAGCTGCCAAGTTGCTTTTGATGCTGATGACAGCTCACATTGCTCCTTGCTCCTTCTGGATGACGCTGCTGACAGATGCCCTTCCCCTGCTGGAGCAGAAGGAGGTGAGCAGTCATGCACCACAACGCCTCCCAAACACCCTGCCTTCCTTTTCTTCTTGACAAGGTATCTCAAAGCGGTGACCCTTTTTCTGTCCCCAGGGTAAGGCTTGCATCTCCAGTGCCAAAGAACTGTTTGTGGCAGTTTCAGACCTGCACAGCTACCCCAGTGTCCCATCAGGGGAGTACACAGGACCTATGATGGGATAATCAACTCTTAACTTGGGTCCCTGCTTTTAGAAAACAGCTATGGAATGCATACATGCTGGTGATTTAAGTACACCCTGCGTCCAGTTTCTTTGAGTACTTGGCTTGGAGGGTTTTGTAGTGCGCTTCCACCTTCTAAGCCAAATTTTTGCTTTAAGATCCATCAAGAAAACAGCAGTTTAGAAATTACAGACCCATGACTGGATGAAGCCCAAAACACCCAGTCTTGCCTCATAGCTGACCCTGCTTTGCACAGGAGGTGGCACTAGAGACCTCCCAAAGTCACTTCCAGCCTGAATTATCCCCTGATCCCGTGATTTAAAGAGTCAGAAGGGATCTGTGGGAGTGTGGAAGCGATCCCTTGCTCTCAATTGAGTTATCTTCTGTGCAATGGCCTTAAACTTGACCACTTTCAATAACTACTTTCATTTCCACAGGTTATATTTTCAGCAGAGCAGACTTACGAGTTGATGCGATGCCTGGAAGACCTGACAGCAGGAAAGACGGATAAGCAGAAATTCCAGGTAGCTCCTCTTTTGAGGACAACTGGATAATGAATCGCTGGGGCTGTGGGGAGGGCCAGGGAAACCAAGCCCCTAAATTTCTATTCCTGCATGGGGGCAGAAAAGAGGGAGAGCCTGAGTTCCCGAGGCTGGTATGTGGTGTTTTTAAAACCCAGCCAAATCAGGCATCATCAAGAGATATTTAAGTATAAGCAAAACCAGTACAGGAGTGCTTCCATTCCTCACTGCTCTGCTGCTCTGGATGGGACTGTGATGCTTTTCCAAGGTAAATAATTGCAAGTTACATGGGCAATGAAAAGCTGAGGTGCTGCCATCTAACAGCTCAAGCTATGAAACCTTCCAGGCACAGAACAGGGAGCTGTTTGCTCCACTTGCAAACCTCTGCAGCTGCCAGGAAAAGAAAACATTTGGCAATGCTGTCTTGTGTTGATCCATAAAGTAAGAAATGCAGCTTTTGCTCTTCTCAGGAGGTCCCTGTGGCAGGTTAACATCCACATGTTCCCCTCTTAACGACCTGCATCCTTACTTTGCAAAACCCAGAAAGAGAACCTACTGCCAGCTCATCTCTGCGGGTAGCAGTCTAATCCAAACTCTGCTTGCTTTTAGGATGACGACGACGAGACCATGAAAGTGGAAATGCTGAGACTTGCTCTTGCACGAAATCTTGCACGAGTGATCGTCAAAGAAGGCACATTGGAAGGATCCTGAGGACAGCAGTATGTGATTTTATTCATCCTCTGTGGCTCACTGTACATAAACCTGACTGCTTTTCTAAGAATAAATCTCTTGTTTTGCATATTGCATGGGGATTTGTTTGTGTCTTCCATAAACATAACTTTAAAAAAATGGAAATGTGACTTTTGAGAAGGAGCTGCATGAGAACGTCAAGGCTGCTTGTTCCAACGTGGTCTGGTAGCCCTCCCTGGTAAAGTAAACCTTACCCCCAATGGCAGCATTACTGTGGCTTTTTCAGTTGCTTTACCTCTACCACCTTTTAAACCACTGGGGTTTTAGAAAATGGCAACTTCTCTGTTCTTCCCTAGTTTTAATGGTCTTTAGATGATGGGTTGAGTTTTAGGATCTCCAGAAACAGCACTGTACTCCACGAGCAGTCGTTAATGAGGGCTAATGTAGGGAGCAAAGAGGGAGAGCAAAGTAGGGAAAACAGTTTATTTAACATGCAGCAGAACAAATGCATTTGAGATGTATGTACAGTTACGGCTGTTCGGTATGCAGCAGGAACCTCACCCTACTACAGACAGGGAACATTCATATTTAATTTCCAAAGCTTTTAACAATGCATTTCTTCGCAGCAAGACTACAGCATTTTCTGTTTGGCTGTACAGCGCAGACAGCGCTGCTGTTAACACTGACAACAAAGCCATTCTGCAGAAAGCACTTGTGCTCTTCTGACTTCCTCAAAGTCACAGTGAGATTCACGTGTAGGCATCTGAAGCAGTGCATCCTGCTTCCTCAGGACACACCACCAGGACCCAAGCACTACCCCATGCCTACTGTGTCTAAAGTGCTGGCAAGAATATCTCCGAGGCAGAAAGAATTCTTTCCTTGTCCCCTATCCCAGCCCATCGATTTAAAACCGCTTTATTTAAGGGTCCAAACAACACACCAGCTGCCTGGTGCCCCTGATGAGGACTTCAAGCTTTCAAATCCACTGAGTTTCTCACCTTTAGTGATTTTTACTTTGCAACACAGTAAAGAAAATTCAACTACAAATAGCTCCAAGCTGCACTTGCAGTAACGGGTTGTACAGCCACTGTTAATTCTAGCAGCATGTTCTCCTCTGGAGTTTTCCTAAAACAGGCAGGGGTCTCCTCCTGCCTACTGACTTCCTCAGTGCTCCAGCTGATTGCTCCCACCCACAGTTTGGTACGAGCTGCTGCTTGACAGCACGGCTAGAAATGCTGAGCTGTGTGTCCAAGGACCTGCCCTCTCTGTGGTTTTGTCAATGGATGTTAAAAAACCCCATTAATTTAAAACAGTCTGTCTCAAAGCTAGTTGAGGCACTGCTTGAGATGGGAAATTAAGAGGGAGAGGGAAGGGACTGCTGGAATCAAGTTTCAGTGATTAAAACCTAGTTTCTGTGAGCCTGTAGCTAGAGGGGTCAGCCCCTCTGCCCCCTGTTAGTGCAGAACACTGACGTCCAGCAAAACTGCTTTCCCCCTTGGAAACAATTGCACTTGGCCACTTAATACAGGCAACAAATAAAACAGGGCACTAGACCCAGCACGTGCATCACCTCAGCCCAGTGGAGCCTCCTGTCCTTTCACTGTCTGCTTATTTCTATGTAGATATCCTATAGCTCTATTATTTACATCTTGAACGTCATTGTACTCATCTCAGTAGAACACAGTATTCAACTACAATAATAATACTGCCTGCACGAGGGGACGTGAAAGGCGTCTCTCCTTGTCCCTGGATTCAGTCCTACACCCGAGCAGTGATTGTAGAGACATTTCTGCACTCCAGGTGCTGTCCTCCACCAATACTGACTGCTCCTTCCCAGCCCTGTTTACCTCCTCACTACACATTTCCTCTTTTCCCAACACTACGGAATGCAATGAAGGCAGAAAAATAACCAGTGTAACCATTTGCTTACAAAACTCAGCCCCAGCTGCCCAAAATGGATACAACAGGGAGGCAGCTGGCAGTATAAAATAAATAAAACTGAAGATACAGCACAGAGCGAGGATCTGCTCACATTGGCCGTTGGGAATGAAGCAGCGGAGGGGGAGGAAGGGAGCCGAGTGCCATTTCAGTGTAAAAAATAAGCATTCCCTCATGGAGCCAGCGTTATTGCTCAGCATGCTTAGCACGTCCAGACTGGCACTGAGGAGGTAAAAGTCTGAGGGAGGGCATGAGTAAGGGCTCTGCATTGAGGAAGCTCACGGTGGCATCATCACCCCACCAGCCTGTAGGTATCTCTGGACAGCAGCACAGGAACAAGCCAACTAAATCCCCTCCTGCTGACAGGTCTCCCCTCAAAATACAGTAACTTCAAGTTTAATAGAGTGGAAGATAGAACCAGATTCACCCAGAGGTCAAGATAAAAGCAGCCAGCACTGCCTGTTACTGTGGCTGCCACTCCGTTCATGCTTGGCGTAAATGTCCCAGGACCCCTTCAATACGGGGCAAAACATTCTGGACTAAAGCTACAAGCAGAGTGGTCAGGACATGTAAACGAAGCTGAACATCACCAGTGGATAGCATGTGTGTCCCTCCCCGCATCACATTCATTCCAGTCCTGTGGGATCCTTCCCTGGTCCTGTCCCAGAGTCTCTGGCAGTGTCCTAAGGTCATAGATTCCCCCACTGCTCTACCGGGGGAAATTGATCCACTTCGCCAACCTCTGTGCTGGGCTGGTCTCCCAGTGTGAAGGTCAGTCTGTATCTCAGCCTCACTTTCTCCTGCAGGAAAGACAAAACCCAAGAGCAACGTGAGAACAGCTCCTGAACAAAACACTTCACTGTTACAGCCCTACAGAGAGCACAAGACTTCTGTTGCACATAGCAGGGGGAAGAGGGCCAAGGTAAGTTCAGGGAGTAGTTCAGCTATTTAGCAAACCTGAGTTATTTACCTTACAGTTTTTATACCACGAAAGCTTTACTGCTTAGCATGGAACAGCAGGAGAAAGACAGGAGCGACCTGTGACAACAAGACTGCACATATGTGGCCAGAAGCCAGCTGCTGAGCCTGAAAAATGTTGCTGGAATAATTCAACACTTTCAAGATTAAATTCCTCCTCATGCAGAGGGAGACAGAACAATTCCTGCTCTGCAAAATTCCTAACAAAAACAGTAATCAGGAGATGGAGCCAGTCATTCAATGAGGGGATCTCCATGTCCCTCACAAAGTTTTTCAACAATCCACCAACCCCGTCTGACATTTATCCTTTTGGATCTCAAAGCTTTCAGCTGATACCTTTTGCTGTAATTCTCAGTATCTAATTATTTGACAAATGCAGAAACTACTTCAGCATAGAGCTCTGAGCTTTATGCAGCAGGCTACTTCAGTAAGTAACTACAGCAAGGAAAAACAGCCACTCGGAAAAGGAAGTGTTAACCACGTTGTTTCACTGGTCACAGGTACATCCTCAAAGAATAACGAACAGACATGACCTGACATCTGTCTGTTGGTTCAGGTCCATCAGGCTCTAGCCTTAACAAGGAGAAGTATTTCTACAGCACCAGCTAATTTGACATCAATCTAATTACCACCAAAGCCAGGCACTGCCAGTGCACAAGGGAGTCAGAGAAGCTCCTGGCACAGCTCTGACTGCTGCCCTTTAAAGCTGAGCCTTGTACGACTGTTGCCCTTTTGCTGGGAGAAATGTTCAGGTCCTTCTCATGCCTTTCCTTGCTGACGAAGGCTGTTGGGGAAGAGACTATGGACAGCCTCCTTCTAGCCCTAAACTGAAACACCAGCGTTATGCAGTGACCACCTCTGGAGGACAAGTTAGGATTAAACAGCTTTATCTGCTCAAATATTTGGTCCAACCCCACTGCAGAATTCAGCTTACATAAAAATTGTGCATAAATCCCACTGCCCCTCTCACCTTTGCAGGGTTTGCCAGAAGCATGACTTGGGTGATGGCAGCAGGCGGCTGTATGGGATTGAATGGAGACAGCTCTGTGCCAGAGGGTGGTTGTAACTTCACTTTCATGGACTGCAAATGAAAAAGAAAGCGGAACCTCAGGGATTATCTCCTACCCTGGGGACAATAAAGGATGCATGCACAGGCTGAGGAGGTAAGGGCACACATCCAAACTAAAGAGAACCAATCCACATGCAAGGATGAGGAAACAAAAGCCAGCTCAGCTTACACAACATCATAGGGATGGGTAGACCGACAAGTCAGCCCAGAGCAGAAGTTCTGGTGAACACCAACAGCACCTTCCTATTTGAGTTATCTGCTGTCAGAGGTTTTAATGCGAACACCTTCAGGACAGTAGGCAGATCATAGCTGAGACTGGGCCAGTTTTCAAAACACAAGCTGACCATCCAAAATTATGTAGGTGCAGTAACACCAGAATGGAATGTATGGTCAGATTCAGGATGTCTGATTCCCAAAGACCTCAAGGGTGGCTCTATCCATGTAACAGTCCTGTCATTGTGCTGTATGAGCCACCTTCATGAACAGACACAGCTGGATTGATCTTAGATAGCAGGAAAAAATACATCACTAACTACCTGCAGGTCTTGACTGATCCTATTCAGCATTTTCTGCCTCCAACAACCACCTTTATGTTTTGAAAACAGAAAGCACGGCCTATTGGAAGGTAGAACCAAGGTGTCCCAAGTCCTTGAGTTCATACCCAGCCCTTGCCAAATGCACAGTTTCACATTGCTATGGGTCTGAGCCACACATCCCTACCTTTGGCACCGCAGCCTGCAGCACGATGTTCTTCACAGGAAGCGGTGCCGTGTTCAGCATTGACACTACCACGACTAGCACATCCGACCTTCCCGGTGGGCACTCTCTGGCAAAGTGCAAGAGGATTCGGAAGCCATTCTTGTCATAGGCTGTCACTGGGAGGGCACTGCCTACGCAGAGAGAGAAGGCGAGAGGAATGCAGGTTTATGCTGTAGAGTACGATCTGTAGCAGCATTAGGCAATCTGACTCTTTGTCTGGGTCATCTCATCTTTTCTCTCTACTTCATAAGCTCGGTCAAGCAGCTTTCCTTTTAAAAACCATTCAGAGAAAGGTGAAAAACCTGAGGTACTTACTGGGTTTAATGGATTCCAAGGGAACATGGACATTGGCCAAAGAAATTTCAGGTGCTTTTATGGGACTGCCTTGTTGCTGGAATGATGCCGGCTGGAAGAGAGGACTTCCTGAGCCAGCAGTGCAGCTGCTTGGGAAAGGAACTGGAGGGGCTCCAGGAGCAGTGGCTGGCAGCCCTGCAGGTGCTATTAATGGAGCAGAGGTGACAGTGGTTGGCAAAGTAACCCCAGGGAACACTGAGGGTGCCGCCATGCCTTGGGTGGCAGTCCTGGAAGACAGACAGGAAAAACATGGGAAACTGAGCTGAAAGTGAAGCAGGCATTTCACCACAAACCCAGAGATAACAGCAGACCACGAGAACCAAGCAGTGACCTGGAGCCAGACTGGAGTCTGTGACTCAGTATGGTCTCATGTAAGAAGAGTTACAAGGAAAGTGGTGGTGTTAGGGTTAGGCATCACTTGTCTACACCAAGAAGAAAGCAGAGTTCCCCCTTGGCAAAGGTGGGAAAGGCTGAGATAAGCAAAGGCCTCTGCCTCAGCAGCCTGTTCAACTTTGCACTGTGCATTTGTATCAACTGAAACTCTGAGAAGAAAACACCCAGTCACACACTTCTACCAAACCAGAGAGTTGAAAGTCTGCCTCTGAACCTGATGCTGCAGCAAGCCTGGCTTTCTAACTGCAGAGAAAGTCCAGGACTTTTAGTTACCCTTTGGCTTCTTCAAGGAGTTGTCCCAGTGCATCCGTCTTATGTGACATACTGCTCCCCACAGATGAGCTGAAGTACCCAGGAGCAGCTGGAATAGTCTTAGGAGGCCCTGCAGGGGCAGCCGGTCCAGCAGAGAATACAAACGGTGCTGGGTTTGGTGCTGGGATGCTGGGAGCAGTCTGAGAGGCTGTGAAAGCAGAGGGCAACGTCACTGATGTCCCACACGTGGTCTGTGATGTGTGATGGAGAAGAGGGTTCCCTGCAGAGTTGCAAGCAACAGTCATCATCTTCGGATTAAAGAAATCCAGGTCCAACTGGTCATTCTGCAAGAGAGGACAAGTAGATGCTCTAACTCACTGCTACCCCCTGTGCTGGAGATGGCACTGTTACAGAGGGAGATAGATTTACCGCAAAAACAGGTGCTGGGTGGCAAGCAGCAAAGTCTGTGGCCTATGTCAGGACTACATCTGATCTGTAATTTAAGCAAAGGAAGTGCTAACATAAGGGGGCATCGATGGGAAACTGAGAAAGCCAGGTTCAGGGATATCTACTCTGTTTAGACACAGTTTTCCCAGATTTTAGGGCTAAGCCAGGCTTCCCCTCAGGGACAGCTGCCCCTCTGCCTGTATGTGTGATCACATGTTTCTCCAAGGCGACAGAGCGTGTCACCTCCCACAGTGACAACTCCTCCTTCCCCTTCTCCCAAGGCCCTCCTTCATACCTCAAACATGCTCCACTGGTTGTTTTCTGAGGTCTCCTTCACTGCTGCAGGAGCTGGGTCATTCAGGCCTGAAAGGAAAAATAACAAGCGGGTGACTGAAGGAGAAAATTAGTTAGGTGTCATCCCTTGGCAGTTGATTCAGTATCATCAAACTACTTGGCTCAACTCTCCCCGAGCCCAAGAATCTGGTGAAAGAATGAAAATGGGCTGCAAGTCTGTTATGAGGAAAAGAGACTGACAGCACCAGTAGCTGACAGTCAACCCCTGCACTCAGCTTTTCTAACCCTTCCCAATTTGCAGTCTTCTGCTGTTCACATCTAGGCTCCAATACATAACCCTTCTCAGGCACCCTGCTCTTTAGCACAGCCAGGAAGTCAGGAGTGAGATCTGAACCAAACTGCAGTCTGCATGACCAAGCACCTACAGAGGTCACACTGCAGTTACACTCAACAGTTATTTCACTTGAAGCCGACTCTGGAAAGATCAGAGTTTTTCATACTGACTCACTGAGCAGGTCTTATATTCAGGATGATGCAAGGGAATGTCCCCTGGACTTCTCTAGAAATCAAAGGCATCTCATGCTCCTTCTAGGCATGCCACATGCACAGCCAGCCCTCACATTCATGCTGAAGGAAGAAAGCAGTCCTTGTCAGGCATGGATTGAGTAGCCCTTTTCTGGGCCTCTTAGTGTCTTACCTAAGCACAGAAGCTCCTCATCCAGCAAGGAGAGGGAGTTGGCCGTGCTGCTCTGCTGAGTGGGTGCGGCTTCCACTTGGCCAGAGGAATTGCTCCGCAACTGCGTGAATGTCTGGGGAGGCTTTGGGAGAACAGGGATTTCCGCTGGGGCTGGGGCTACTGTGGGGGCTGGCGTCAGGGTGGTGGGAGGCATTGGAGGTGGTGGGGTGCTGGTGACATCCAATCCAGCAAGGTCAATGAGGGTGTTGAGATTACTTGTGGAGTTACTCCCTGCAGCGGACAGGAGAAGAGCACTACTAGGAAAAGAAGGCAAAAGGCTCAGAGCAAACCCAATGTACAGAAGAAATTGTCATAGAGATGGTTTAGATACAGATCTTCATTTAAGTGTGGCTTATGGCTCTTTGTAACGGAGAAAGCCCACATGCTCTCCACCTAACCAGGTTTGTTACTGATGTTATCAAAGGTTTCAATAATATGGAATAAACAACAGAAAATGCAAAGCTGCAGCACTGTTGATCATGTCTAGAATTGTTTACCTACTGCTTAGGAGCTGTCTTGTCCCTCTGATTTACAAACTGTTGCCCACAAGAACCATCAATAGCCTACTTTACCACAATTAATAGGAAACTCTATCCAAAAGACTTAGAATTGCAGGATTCAAAAATTAAACAGTTCAGGTGGCTTCCCAGGAACTCACCTTCCACTCCAGACATCACAGGGAGATCCACTTCACCATTGATCACTTGCCCCTCTATTATTTTTTTATAGGAATTTATCACACGAGATAAATTGTCACTGGCCTGCAGAATATCTCCTACATGCAAGAAAGACAAAAACAACCTCTAAGACTTTAGTCACTTTGCTCCCACTAATACTGAGAACACTCAGTTCTCAACTACATAATCGGCAAGAAAAAAACCAATTATTTAGCTATGATCTCCATTACTCTCTGTCTTTGCCATGCTTCTCTAAGCAATACCCTGACCTTTCTAGGTCCACGCACATTACAGTAACAATGGAAAAATGAGTTCAAGGCTCTGCTCCCCACTGCAACTCTCCTCCAAAGCAGCAGCTATCCCCCATTATTGCCCCCAGCCTCCCTAACCACCAACTCTACTGTCAAGTCCTTGCCTGAATTCAAATGATAAGCACAAAGAGGCAAGGATCTTGTCTTTAATCTGCTTGCTCAAAGCAAAGTGCATCCACACTGAAGAGGCGTCTTTACAGCAGCCATTTCCTTGCTGAACCCTTGCACAGTCACAGGTCACAAACGCAATTAAAAGAGGAGAAGTGTAGCTTAGCTTACCCAAACTGCTGTCGTTATCTTCTGTCTCACTGGCCAGCTTGAATAACGTCCGTCTTTTGGTTTCACACCTTTCATAGAGCTCCTAGGAAGACAGATTAGGACAAAGGTTTTCATCAGCCAGGAGCCACTGTCAGCAGTACCAGCTAGCACAGAATGACTCCCCAGGCATGCATTGGAAAGCCTAGAATAGAGAAACCAGTCTCACTGCACTGAATGTGCCAGTGTGACTGGACATCCAGGATCTGCTGTCCCTGCCCCATTAACAGAGCTGTGAAGCAGTACAGCAACCTGCATTTTCAACACAACATCTCTTGGTCCTCTCTCACATCAGCACTTATGGCCAGCTCTAGTCCAAAAGAGATGTTCATTCCCTGTATTACAGTAGTCCCTAAAATCCTGAGGAGAGCAGAATTGTGCTCCAACAATTATGTGATGCAAACACTAGTCAGAGGGTCTGCAATCACAAAGAAAGATGGCAAGAAGAAAATGTTTCACAGAAACAAACCAGTTTCTCAAGCGTCTTACCATTGTTTCAGGAGCTTGCTGTTAAAAATTAGTAGTTCTAACTTTTTAAATTAGATAAGGTGTAACTCTTCAAAGCCCTGGTCCTATCCAACAATTCCTGGTTCTTGTTTTGATTTTTACCTTCTTGATGTTCTCCCAGCCTAATAACACTAGCTAAAATTCTTCCTTTGAAAGGGAGGACATATTTTCTGCCTCATTCAGCCTTTAGTTTATCCATCCACAGTGCTGTAAGGGACAGTTATGCTCTGCAATCAGTATGTTCCAACAGGAGCAAGAATTACAAACTGCAGCTTCTTGATTCTGCCATGCTGCTTCTTTGGAGAACAGCTGGAGCTCACTCCAAGAATGTGCAAAACCAAGCTATTACCCACCGAGTCCTTTGGTGAAAGGCCTTAAAAACATGCCTATTTTCTTTCCTGCTGTTTCCAGCAACTGCTCTTGTTTCTCGTCATTGCTCTCCATTTTACTGCACTGTTTATAATTCCCTGCAAAACTCAAGTCTGTAAGACTGACTGCAGGATTTCTGGGAAGAAGCAGCAACTCAGACCCACCTTCATGAGCTCCCTATCAGCCTCTGATGAGTCCTCTTTGCTGTAATGAACCAACATCTCATTCAGCAGCTTCACGTTGTTATTTACTTCCTCCAGTGTGTGCATGCGTTTTGTCACTTTTTGAATCCGAGCCTCATCCTTGAGGGTATAAAACACAGACAGGAAAACTGAGTTTCCCTGTAAAGGTCTATGGCATGACAACAGCAGATGTGATCTGTAAATCATGTCAAGTAATGTCTACTTAAGGTTAAGCTAGGAAAAAACCCCACAAACAAACAAAAAAAAACCCCAAATGTGATGATTTATTTTATTATATTTTCAGTACCATTCTGAAATTATAGAAAACCCAGTATTTTCAAAAAATCTCACTAAGTAGGCTTTAAAGTATACCACCTTAATTATACCACTAAAAATTAGAAAACTTCCTAAAAGTTCCTTTCTGACCTTTTCAGTAGTTTGGGGGTTTTTTGGTCACTTGATGCCATTTTACAAAAAAGGGGTGCTTGAAGCAAAGCATTTACTAGGAACAAGCAGCCCACTCTGGTAGAAAATGTCCACCCATTTCTGATTTGAGATTCCAACTAAAGAGGTAGAAGAGTCTGCCCTAGGGACAAGAGAAGCTTGAATGGAAGCATTTCAGTAACCTGTACAACCTCTTCAGTCTAGAGGCTGGCTTTTCTTTTTGCCAAAATCACAGCGAGTCATTTCCTGGTCTCCAGGGTTTCTAACAGCTGCCATGGGTGGACACATCGCAGCTCTACAAACAGGAAGGTGTTTCCATGAAGCTTGCTTATCAGAAGACCCAGTCCAATGACTCAGTCCTCAGTATCCAGGGGTGGTACTGCAACATTCCCACCAAACCCTGACATGAAATACCATCTTGAGAACGCAGTGAAATACAACAAGGGCCATTCAATCCTTGCCCCTTCTTGCCCTGTCCTCCACCAGAGACAGCAACTGTGATACAAACATTTCCCAGCTGCAACCAAAATTACCATGCATTTATATCACACAGAGTCCCTACTAAGTCATCCCCTTTATGCTGGTAACCATGGGGACTAAATGTAAGTTAGCGCTGTTAGAGGTTTTAAAAAAATAATAGAAGGCTGGATGTCGCTGATGGTCAGGCTCATCCAGTCCCGACAACTTAACTAAGAAATGTACCAACATAATGCTCCAGCAGCCTGAGTTTAAAAAAAACCAAGCTCTGTCGTTCACATGATCCTAAAGCTCTCCACCATTTTGAAGTCAAATTGCTTAAAACCTGGAAAGCAAACTGCTGACTGGGATCAATCCTACAGGAATTTCTTACCTCTTTTACCATGGATTTTATAAGCTTGTTGGCCTCTTGTAAATCATCTGGGTTTTTGCTTTTGAGCAGTTTGGCTAGAAGCTGTAAGACGAGAAGAGGATATTCAGAAAACAAAGACCCTTTGGCAAAAGGAAGCAGCGAAAGGAAATCTAAGTGAACAATTCAGGAGAAAAGAGATATAGCCCACTATTACAAAGCTTATACGGTTTTCATAGCTAGTGACTTCAGCAGGAGTCTTTTATGGTTTAATATTTTATGTGAGTTGTTGCATTCTTGCTTCTACACAGGACATCTATGATGAAATCTCAGAAACCTCTGACACTAGATAACTATTCCTCCCATAAATTATTTGTGGTTCTGCATGTTTCCACATGCTCTGTTTCCTAGTACTACAGCAGGATGACACTTTAACCAGGACTAACTTCATAACGGTATTACAGACAAGGCCTTAATTAGAACTTTTGGTTCGGTAGGTGGACAAAGGAATGAGTTCTGTGAAAGCACAGACCATCACCTCAAAAATAAAAGCTGAATTAGTATGTTTTACTTCCTTATTCTAAACATCCATGGCGTAATCACTTTTCACAGGTGATTACGATACAAGTCTTAACTGTACCTTGGATTTCTCCTCATCATCGAACACAGGGTTTTTGGGACGAGGCGGTGGAGAAGGGATCAGGGTTCTGTCTGCAGGAATCACAGGATCAAACATAACGATCCCTGAAAGCAGAAAGGGAACCCACATGGGTTTGCACACGCAGTCACACCAGGCAGTGCATCCAGTTATTCACAGGCTGCTACCACAGCGAACACGCAGCCAATCTGTCCACTGATATTAGCACACTGTTGTAGTGAGCAATACAGGATCAAAATCACTGAAGATGCTAGCTGAAAAAATAAAGTTTTCTTTGATAAAGGCCAAAACCCCAGCAACTGTGTTGCCATGTCCATACGGCTCCTCTAATAGCTCAGTAAAATCAATTGCTCTCCACTAACTTTCTTTCCCCCTTTCACACTTGCTGTTGAACCACTAAGAGAAGTCTCGGACAACTCAGCTTTGTGCAAACTCAAGGGCACAACATTTTTTTGTATAAACGAACTGAGAAGGGAAGCGGACAGCAATGCAAAATGGGGTGATGAGCAGACTCCTAACCACGAGTGGGGAAAAAGCCAAGCTTCCTTCATATTCCACTGTCAAATCCCTAGATTTGTGCTCTACCTCAAGAGCTTTCCTGGAACCAACTTTTCTTGTGTTGAAGCTGCATGCTTCTCAGCTGAGTTTTTTTTCACTGTGCCTACACAAGAGATCTGTGTCAGTGGAACTAAAGGTACAATTGAAAAGTGGTCCAGTTAGAAGACAGAAGACTACACGGAGGCTCGTATTTCTCTTTGACTTGTTCAAATCCTTTAGTAACTAGTTCCAGAAAAACTTTAAAAAGACCCTGCAAACCAAAAGTATTTGCAAAGTGTTTAACTAATGTAGTTTAAAAAGCCAACTCATCTCAACCCAAGGCATTTAAATATAATGAGAAGCTTTTCAGGGAATTTCTGCCTTGTTCTATCTACCCTCAGAGCTTGCCTGGACTCCACATAATTAGAAGCTGTATATTTTCTGACATTCCTACGTAAAGCGCAGGCTGGAGGAATGCATGAATGAGCAGCTGACTTCCTACCTTGTCGTTTCAGCATGTAGTAGGCATCTTTGATTTTGGATTCTTCTGGCAATGCCACAGTCCAGCTATACAGCAATTCAATGACTTTGGTCTTTACTTTCTCTGAGACCCGGTCGCCCAAGTACTAAAAATGGGGAAAAGATGTCAATTTTCTACCTTCTTCATTTCTTTTTAAGAATAAAGCCCAAATCCCAAGAATGAGAGTTCAGTGATACACGCTAAAAGGTGTATAATCCAAGTTCCAAGATGATCTAAGTTACATCTTATTAAGAGGAAAAAACTCTAACATATTTGAAATAACCGTAAAGGAAGCTTTGTTACTATCTTCAGAAAAAGAAAAAGCAGCTATTCTGTTGGTTTCAGGATTTTGCTGTTTTAAAATTACAGCAATACAGATAACCACCTCCTCATTGTCTTATGGGAAGGAATCTTGGTCTACTTCTCTAAATCAATCGTGCCTTGGGGTGCCTCTGACTATTTTTGGCAATTTAAACTGATCATGGATGTGGAGGGACTTAGCCAGGCACTTTATGCAGCAAGTCAGCAGCAGAGTGAGGATTAGAACTCTATGGTGTGTTGCCAAGTCTCTTGCTTTAACCTCTGCATCACAACTCTCCTCAACTGATGCTGGGGTTTGGTTTGGCTCATAAAAAAAAAACAAACCACCACCACAGGTCAAGCTTTAGAAGCACTTCAGTTTCATGAAGGATTAGAACAGTACAGAGACTATTTACTGACGGTAAATAAGTACAACTGAGAAAATAGTAAGCAGAGCACAAAAAACCCCAAAACCTTAGCTAAAAAATGCTCTTGAATATAGGCTAATAAATGCAGTGAGCCAGAGAACTGCAAACATTTTGGATGTTGCCTGTAGCTGACAGAGGCCAAACAAAATTAAATATAGCCATAAGGCTCAGGGACTAACCTTTGGAGACACAACTTTTATTAACTCATTTAAAAAGCGAAACTTTCCCACTTCATTATGAAATCTTCTCCCACAATTCTTCATACAAGCCTCCAGCACCTGCATTCAAGCAACAAAAACAGGGGCTTGAACTAAACACCAAAACCCTACAATAATAGTGTAGCTGGGTTCTGCTTATGACGGAACTGAAGGACCCATGGCAGTGAGACACATATTCCTGTTCCACAATACAGGCATGAAGCTCCCATCTTTAGGGGTGACACATCAAGACAGGCTGTCTCCACTGTCAGATATGCATACCTGGGTCAGTTATCTCACCATTAGGTCTCATAACAATGAACACAAATGTTACCTGAAGATAACAAAGAGCAGCTGAAACTAAATCAGAGGTATTTCTGACTGCTCCATTGCTAAGGAGCAGTCTGGATGCTTCAGTTCAGTAACTGTGCTACCTCTCACTGTCCACTCCCTCCCAGCAGAGGGGAATCCGGGTACTCAGCTCCAAAACTAGCCCCAGCTAACCCCACTGACAGACTGTGCACCCCTTATACTCCACACAGATGACACAAAATGATATATAACTGGATTGAAGAGGGGTAAGGACTACCTACTGTCAAGGCTTGGACTGCCTCCCATTCCTGTGGCGACTGGATTTTATGAGCCAAGAGTCTCACAGCTATCTGTGGCCTGAAACAAAGCAGATCCCCATTACAAAGCAAGCAGGCAAACACTTTGAGGGTTTTTTAGACTTTGACAAATTCTGCTGTTTAAACAAGATATCTTTCACATAATTAAAAGGAAATGACATGTAGTACTTTTCTCTTTCCATCAGCGTGCAAAGCCTAACCAGAAACGTTCAGGGCATCTTTGTAAGGCTGGGTGTTTGCACATATGAAAGGAAGTGAGCCAGCAATTCCAGATTCCTCCTTGGGAGGGGCCAAACAACTCCCAGTACAGTCCCCAGCCCAGGAAATCACTGCATTTCTCTTGCATTAGTTTCCTTTTTCCAGAAGAAAACACTTCTTCCTTAGCTCACAGGAATGGTGTGACCCAGGAGGTTTTCTCAGTTAAGCCCTGTAAAGATTTTAAAGACGTGAAACCCCATCAGGCACTAATAGTTATAGCCCCATCTTACAGACTAGCAAACAGAATAACTTTGCCTAGATGAGAACCCTGGAGTAGCAGAAGCTGACATTGGAGGCAGAGTCAGAATTCCCATTTTCCTAGTGCTCAGTCTCTATAAGCCGTGCTGCCTTTCACAGAAACCACACCTCACAGCATCTTCTTTCGTTTGTTGCCAGATCTTCCTTGCAATATCAGTATATAAAAGAAAACATGTAAGTTTGATAATAAAATCATATATTTTAAACTGTGAATGTTAATAAATTAAGTCTAGAGCAGCTTGGGACACCCACCCTTCAAGTTCTTTGTTGATCTGGTCACAGAATCCGATGATGTATTCCCAGTCTTCTTGCCTGTTAGATGGGTTAGTGGCTTTATCTTTGGTAAGGGA
>NW_010167880.1:0-5298 GCF_000695765.1 Mesitornis unicolor | reverse complement strand
GAAAGAGAACATATTACCAATCAAGCAAAAGAAAAAGTATAAAAGGTCAGGCATTTCCTAGAGAAAAGCATTTGACATCCATTGCCAACTATAAAAAAGGAGAAAGAAGTTCACACACGGTACGTCTGTTCAAGAAAAAGGGTGTATCCAAGTTGAGACAGCCAAATATCCGGCAAAAATCACTGCCTTCCAGAAAAACAGGTGCCAAATCTCAAGTACTCAGAAACAAGCTATTTCCATACCCTAAATGAGTACAAGGTAAAATATTTGAGCTCACTCAGTTTCCCTCTGCCTGAACCATACGCCTTGGCCATAACATTAAACTCCTTAAAGGCTAAACCCTCCCACTTTCTACACAGGAAATTATTTTTGTATTCCCTTGGAGTTCTGTAGCAGCAAGAGCTGGAACATCAGATGTTTAATATAAGTCATTCAGCATTAAGACTTGTTTTTAGAGTGCCAGCTGATTTGTTAGCTACCTTAGCATTTCTCCTGGGGATTATGAATTGAAATTTATTATTATACATTGAGTTGTTCTTGTTAGTAATAAACACCACAGCCTGTGCCTAATCAGGAATTCAAATCCTGTATCCTCAAACTGAGAGACTGATGCTCTCCTGACTGCGCTATTTCAGGCTCCTGAAGGATCCTCCCTTGGGTACCAGGACCTCGCTTATTGTACTGATTGCAGAACAGTGAGGCTATCAGCATCTTTTTGTGTTATTACTGCATCTTTCCCATGTATTCTACTTAACTCTGTTCGAGGACCAAATTTACAGTAGACAAGATTCCAGCTTTAACGTAATTTTCCAGCCAAGATGACTAGATGTGATTATTTTTCTTTCTTGTAAGGGAAGAAACAACACACTGTAGCTATATATCTAAGGGCTGGCATTTAAGATGCTCTCCTCAAAAATTTAATACAATGGAAATAGATACAGAAAATAAAATACTGCTTAGCCAGATAGTATGGAGCAGAGAAAGGAGGACAGGAAAAAAAAAACAGCCCACATTTCTGTACTTTCATCACAGAGGAAAGCATAACGAAATAAACACATGCTACACTACAAAGTGTCATTTTTATCATCATTAAAACATATCCTTTTACCTTTCCACAGGCAGATAAAAACAGCTGTCAGATATCTCCTCTGAAACCTCACTTCCACAGCGCACCTCATTCCTCCTACTCTGGCAGCCCTAGAAGGTTTGCTCGCATTTTCCTCCTCACAAAAGGAGAGTTGTAAACCCTTTGTGTAAATTGGTCCATGGAGTACACTTGCAGAGGCAAATCTCTGTGCCCGCTGCTGACATTCAGGGGACCCTGATAAGCAAAAGGCAGCAGCCAGGGAGGACTCACTGTAGGATCATATCTTGTTGCACTACCTAAGCTACCAAGGTACTTCCTGAACTCACGAGATTCAAGGGAGGGTAGTTTAAAACGCAGCTGCTGCAAGAGCCAAGCGACCGTTCAAAACATATGTGGCACTTAAACCTTATTACCACACTCATCATGAAGCCATGGACTTACAAAACTCTAAAGTCTTTTCAGACAAGTCAAATGGTATTGTGCATGGTTCGGTGCTCCAAAGCACCTCTGCTGCTCTGCAGGCCTAGAGGAAAGAAATACGATTCTTGGCTGGAGTTAATGGAATTTAATTAATAAATAAAAGAAGAGCACAAACAAGTAAGGACGCTCAACTGAATGAGCTCTTTGTGGTTGCACATCCTGAAGTTAGGAAAGAGATCAAGCACAAACAGGAAAATGTAACCAACATTTCCATGTTCCAAATGTTCATTTTAAAGCTGTTCCGAACATCTCCAAAGATTTATTGGAATGACACCGGATTATTTCCCACTCTGACTGGGTTCAGATACATGTAAATTTTTGCACCAAAAGCTTTCTCAAAAGGAGAACGACATTACTGAAGGGGAGTTGCGATCCACATGAAGAAACTCTCTCTTTCTAACATTCATAAAAATCTCCATGTGACATCCCAGTTCATAAAAGTTAATAAGCTTGACCCGAAGTCCTGCCTTGGCTCCAGAGATTGATGTGTTTGCATGACAGAAAGCACCAATGTGCACAGGCAGCTAAACTGATTTGGATAACAATCTCAGTACAGCCACATGAACACAGCATCCCAGGTGAGCTAAATCACCTCGCTTAATCTTTCCAGGACATCCCCACATGAAGCTGCAGCCCATCTTTGAAGGCATAACCTAAAATCCTCTATTTCTGTAGAGAACGTCTAAAACATGGGCAGGGTGCTCCTCTGCACTGCCTTAGAAATATTCTTCAACCCTGATATGGAAGGATTCGTTCCAGGAAGAAGAGTTTGGTGGTCTGGAATATAAAATCCTTGGGTCCTCTGTTGAAACAGCCAAAAAGGCCCATTTGATACCTGGTTATAAAGTTTGCCTTCAGAGACACTCATCCACCAGGTCCCATCCTGAAAAATCCCATTTCACATTGGCAACCAAGTGAATCTGAATTAAGCAACTTGGGAACAAAAGTCGCAGCACTACCTCAGTCCCGCCACCATCTCTGCCTTAGATTTCAGACACAGCAGACACTTAGGACATAAAAAGTTGCTTCATACTTGACCTAAGCATCAGAGCCATCGAGCCCTCAGTTGCTCTGCTAAACCCTGAAATGCTAATGAGTCAACATTCAGATGCATCATTAGATATGAAACAAAGCTGCTTATTTTCTCTATAGGGAAACAATGTTGGAACAGAGAACCAGAGAACATTAATTGACTGGTAATGAATGCTCCTATTTTCCTGGGCTTGCTTCTCTTTTGAAACAAGACAAAAGTCGTCCCCGCAAAAGGGTTTCCCCAGATCAGGCTCAGCATATGAATTGGCAGTCTCCAGCCCGAGCATGTCCGGTCTAACAGTCAGATTCTGTTGGTATCCCGGGAGGAGAAGCAGAATGCTGACCCATGACAATACAAGGCAAAAGGAAATAGAGACAATCATAATATTGTCTCTATCTGCATCTATTACGTACCTGGACATTGCCTGCGCCTGACATGGGTGTGATACAATAAGCTTTCTTTTGGATACAGAAGAACAGACAGCACTAAAGTCAAAGGCTCCAGCAGTGCTTGTACATCTGACATTATTTTCTGACTTCCTTTTCTATTTCGGCTAAGTGCAAGAGGAGAGCTGGGCAGCAGGGAGAGAACAGAAAGGATCAGCTTCTCTCATCCCAGCTGCCTGAAATGAGGCAGGAGACATGAAGATGCCAGATCATCACTGGCTGAAGTACAGCTCTTGCTGCAGTATCAGGACACGAGGATGATGTTACTTCATGGGTCTATGACTCCACCTGATGACAGAGACAGGGCAGCGTGGACAGCTGCTACACTGCTACAGGAAAGAAAAATCACTGGCAATAAGAAATCTTCAATTTTCCTGTAACTGGGAGGTTGGCTGTGCTGCTGAGCAATTGCAGCCCTCCCCTTTAGCGAGGACACAGCAGGCACACACCCTCAAGGTTAGCATCAGACACACACAGCTCTGTGATGGTTACAAGAAAAGGAACCTCAGGAGGCCTGGTGAAAGCACTCAGAGGCACCAGCCTTTGCCCTCTGCTTTCCTGGTCCCCACGACTCCTCCGGCAATTTACGTACATTGAATGCTCTGCGTGCCCCTACAAGGGGAGGAGCGATACAATCACACCAGCACAAATCCCTGTAGCAGTGACCTGGCATAAACGGATCCTCTTAAATGAGAGGGCAACACTCAAGCCTAGAAAAATGGGTGCACCTCTGCAATCCAGCTCACTGCAACATTTCTTACAGTGAGTACAGCCTTTGCAAGCCTACCTTTCAGCAGAAGTTCTCCAGTGCAGAATATCCTACTGCTTGGCCAAGGGAGATAACCTCTTTCTCAACTTTCACAATCAAAAAATAACCCCACAAAACAAACAGTCAGGAAGCTTGCCAGGCTATACAACCTAAAATATCCTTCCTACTAGAGATATTGTCACACACAAACTGAACTTGGTGAGTCAGCTCTCCTCAGAGAAAGATTAAAAGGAAGAGATGTGGGTGTCTCTTCATGCATCTCACTGGCTACAATTAAATATATTGACGAACTGTGGGAGTTCAGAGGAGGAGCAAAACCAGTAAGGGGACAGAAGGGACTGATCTAAAACGAGAAGTAAGAGCTGAAAGCATCATTTAGCCAGAAACTCCTGTAACAAATTGTGATACCATGTGTGCAGTTGAATTTTATATAGAAGTACCAAAAAAGAACAAGAATTATTTAATCTTATTTATGGAAGAATAACTCCAAAAGGGTAACAGGTTTTTCCTCTAAGGAATTCAGGGTAATGACCACCTTCCGCTAAGTGCCCAACTACTTAGGAACTTCACTCACTGCTGCAATCAAACAAACAGCTATTAAAAAAAGAAGAAAATCTAGGCAACAAGCTAATGATGTGCAGGCCAGCCTCCCAGGGACAGCAGCAGCAGCCCCAGTGTGTGGAATACATGAAAAACAATTACTATGACTGATTTGTTCAAGAATCACCTCTGGATCTGCCGGAGCTGGGTCAGGATCCCACAGCGCTAGGTTCTGTACAGCCAACAGCCCAAAAGCCGACCGATTCATGGGCAGCATGGACAGACACACAACGAGGAGATATTCAGCAAGGGTGTGGGTGAATAAGCCATAGGGGTTTTTCTTCCCCTCTGTCTCTAACATTTAAGATACTGTGATAAAAACCACCTTATCTTGAGAAAAGGTTTTTGAATATTGCAGTCTGTATGGAACAGACATCCACAACTCCCACCCTGCTCCTGCAGCTAGGCATAAAGCTGAATTTGTCTGCCTGAAAAGCATGGTTGTATAGGTTGTATAACACATGAACACAATATATTTGTTAAATCCCTCTGGTTCTCAACCTCACAAACAGCACCATGTACACTTAGCCAACCAAAATCCAGGCGAGGGAAGAAGAGAAAGCAAGTACAGATGCATACCATTAGTCTTTAAGTTTAAAATTAAAAAAAACCCAAAACAACAGCTTGCAGGTCCTCAGCAACGTGAGCTACAACCTGCCCACTCCTCACAGCCCCCAGCAAGCCAACTGATGATTAACAGCCCCAAACCGTTGCTGTCCCCCACAGCCACAGCTCTGCATCTCCCCTACAGAGCAGGCGAGCCGGGGGCAGCGACCACAGGGAGGAGGGGAGGCCTCAGCCCAGAGGGCGCATCCCCGCGCAGGCGGAGGTCTCTGCTCCGGGGCCCCGTCCCCAGGATGTTCACCCCCCTTCAGGCTTCCCT
>NW_010167879.1:0-337 GCF_000695765.1 Mesitornis unicolor | reverse complement strand
GTATCCTGTATTGGAGCCTGATTTGGGGTCCTCCTCATCTTGGGGCCTGATTTTGGGGGTTCCCCCTCTTGGGGTGTGATTTGGGGTCTCCTTGGAGCATAATATGGGGTCCCCTCATCTAAAGTTGGAGCCTGATTTGGGGGGTCCCCCCACAGTTTGGGCTCAATTTGGGGGGTCCCCTGTCCACAATCTGAGCCCGATTTGGGGGCTCCCCCCATCTTGGGGCCTGATTTGGGGTCCTCCCCCTCTTGGAATGCAATTTGGGGTGTCCTTCTCTTGGAGCATCATTTGGGGTCCCCCTTCTTAGGCTGTGATTTGGGGTCCCCCTCTTGGAGCA
>NW_010167878.1:268-5622 GCF_000695765.1 Mesitornis unicolor | reverse complement strand
GCCGCTCTGGAGGGACGGGGCGGCGGGGCTCATGTCCCCAGCGCTGATCCACCCCTTCCCACCCTCCTGGGGTTCAGTCCTGCCAGCTCCACTTGTGGGCTGTCCTCACCACTTTGGGCCTTTCTACCGCTCCCCTTCTTGTGGCTCCGGACGTCACCACAGACACGCTTTTATGAGAGTGGGCTTGTGCAAGGCTTGTATAAAGTGTTCTCAGAAATACGAGGTCCTGTCATTTGTAAAACTAATAAAAATGTCCAATAATTTTTACAAGGGGAAAAATGAGTCATTGGATGGCACATTTCTCATTACTGGCATTTTACAATTAAAATGAGCATCTATTGAATCAATCCAAAGCTCTTATTGTTAGCAGACACTAATAACTTCCTGAGCTATTGAAGATACATTTTTTCTGAAGAAACATGACCCCTGACCACGGCATTTCTGGTCGAGAGCGGTATCCAGCTGAGACCAGCTCTGCTCAGCTCCCGCTGGAGTGGTTTCAAACACATCCTGATGAGACTGGTGGCTATAACTGGGTGGGAAATTGTTTTTAAGCCCTCAAAAATGCTCAAGATTTCAAAATTTTTCCCGCTCCACATGGGGATGAATCCAGAATTGTTCAACATTTTTTTACCAAAAAAATAAGCTCCTCATGGCAGCCATCTCCGGAATAGCCAATGGCCACCAGTCACACTGGGCTGCTGAAGCGGGGACTCCCGTTCCCCCGGTGGCTCGGGCTGCAGTGGATGCGCTGGCATCGGCCGAATTCTCCCAGTGTGGGGCACCCGTGGGCCCCCAGGACCCTCTCTGGTGAAAATGAACCCCCTGAAACCCTCCCGCTTCCACCAGTGGCCACGCACTGCTCTGTGCCATGCTCTGCCCTGCAGGCCCGAAGCAGCAAAGCGGGGTCATCACCGCCTTCGGAAGACGGAGACTTTGCAACCTCGTGTTTTCAAAACCCACTGCAATGGATGCATTCCATTGATATGGAATGGGCCTGATTTCCCACAGGCGCTGAGCCCATCGACTGCTGTCCCCTGCAATCACCCCTCTGCAGATGTCTCGGGATGGAGCCTGGTGATCCAGATCAACATCTGCATCTGGAAGTGGGTGCCCTGATTGCAAACGCGGGACAGGGCGAGGAGTTCAATGAGCAGCAGCCCTGCAGCGGCGCAGGACGGGGCTCTGGGTCCCCTCGGCCGGTCCCACTCTGCCCACGAGGGCTCATTTCGTCCTCGTGAGATGAGTGTGGGACAGCTTGACCGCAGGGCTCGCTTCCCACCACTGCTCCCAATGAGGGGGACCTGCTCCCCGCTCCCTCTCTTTCTGCTCATGCTGGCATCGCTTTGTTCTGGACCTCCTTGCGGGAGGCACATTTTGGAAGTGCTCTTTTCCCACGCTTGGCCACCTGCACGTCCCCAAGGCAGCGGGAGCAGCCGTTCCCCTGCCATGGTGCCAGGAAGGAGAAGCCAAATTCCCCCCACGTGCAGAGCGACTGCAGTGAGTTTCTGGACGAAATGGGCCATCTCTCCTCCAAAACCCCAGCGGACCTGGGGCAGCCAGGCTGCTGTCACTGCTGGGGAGTTCAGTCCCCATTCAGACGATCAAACACGTGCAAAGCTGATGAAAAACTGCCATGAAATCCCTCTGCACAGCAGCAACAATGAGCAAGCGCTGGCTCCCAAACGCTGCGTGCCCTGCCAAGGAGCCGGCGCGCACACATCCTGCGGGGGTCCAGATGCTGCTTTTGCCGCTGCAGCTCCTCCTCGTGCGGGTCTGCAGGGCACCAGAGCCCGCTCAGACCCCTGGCCAGAGATTAATGCCCAAAAACCTAGCACCCATCCGTGATGGAGGCTTCACTCTGCCTAGAAGGGTTCCTGCCTGTGCAGAGCCGAGCACTGGAGCGAGCGGCAGTGTTTGCTGGTTGAGTGACCCAAACTGGGCGCCCCAGCAGGACTCTGGGCTCTGCTGCCTCTGCACCACGCTCTCCCTGGACCCCCTCTCCCTCCTCCCCATTCCTCTCCGGAGGGGATGGTCTCTCTCTTGGGAAAGTGTCGTGGGAGTGGGGTGCTGATGGTGGGGACAAGCAGACGAGGTTGTTTTCCATTCTCTGTTGTTGTGCAATGGCTCCAGAGCTGGAGACAGTTCCCACTTCTTCTCCTTTGCTACTGAACACGAGGGCTGGGACGACAATGCGTATTGTCATTTATGAGCGCTGTAAGACCCTCCTGGGACGTACGTGCATAAATCTTGTGTTTGGTTTAGCATTCTTTGCCTCTCTTCCATCCTTGCAACACAGCTTCTGCCTGCGCTGAGACCGAGCTCTGCAGAGACCAAAGCCCCACTCCCGAAAGCACCAGCCTGCGATGCTGCCCTGCTCCCGTCCTGCTCTGCAGGGACGGCTGTGGGAAGAGCTTCCCTCTATGGCTCCACATTTCCTATTAATTTCTATGGGATTTCCTCAGCGTTCAGATTTACAAACGCGCTCTCCAGGCTGGGGGTGCTCAGGAGGCCGGTGCTGGCAGAGCTGAGCAGGGACACCCGGGTGCCATCGCCGGCATTGGGCCCCGGATTCGGGGGCTGCCTTGTGCCTGGCCCTGCAGCAATTCGGCGTCCCCGCTGTGGGGACCCGTTGGCTGATGTCGCAGGATTTCCTCCCCTCGCCGGCAGCGCACAATAGCGAGGACAGGGTGCTCCGCAGACACCCTAATCCCTTGGTGATTGTGCCGCGTTTCGGGGGGTGACAGCAGTTCAATGAAGGTTTGCAAGGTTAGCAGGAACGCTAATCCTTACAGCAGAAAAATGTGACGATTATTTAATGCCACGGCTGGGAGCTTTTGTGCTGTCCCTAGTACGACGTGTTTGCACGGGGCAGCATCTCCTCTAACGTCCTGCCGAGGAGAAATGAGGCTGCCAGGGCTGCAGGATGAGGGGATGGGCACCTGCGTCCGGTGCTGCCGCAGGCTCCGCGTCTGCCCCATCCCTTCGGATGTTCCTGTGAGCAAGGGAGTTTCTGCCCTCATCCAGTGAAAGCACAAACAAGTACACAGCCAGAGCATGCGGGGACGGCTCTTGGAAGCAGCAGAGTTTTTTATTGTCTGAATTAAATTTCCAGAAAATCGGGTGTCTCTTACGATTCAGAGATGCTGCAGAAGAAATGCAGCTGGGGAGCACAGTGGGCCCATGCCTGCAGAGCAGACCTGCCCCTGGTCCCGGCACCCCGGGGGCTCAGCGGGGGTAGAACCCCAATGGGACCCTGTAGAGACGTGTGAGGGCAGTGGTGTCTGTGCACAGCCCTGATGCTGCCTCCGGGGCAGCTCTGGCATCAGCAGCTTGCTGGGAGGTGGAGGAGCCAAACGCCCTGGTTGTGTGTGGGGAGCCCTGACAGCCATCCCGGGATTGCTCTGCCTGCGGGGACCAAGGCAAGGAAGGAAGGAAGGGATAAAGCTCTGAGATCACAGGCGGGATCCCACCCGCTCGCCTCGAGGCAGCACCACAGCTCCCTCCAACCTGCTCCTGCCAGCGCCGGCGAAAGTGCGACCTGTCCCTGCGTGACCCCGCATGTGTCCCCTGGCACAGCGATGGCCAAGGCTGCAGGGACAGCCGAGGTGGTGGCACTGCAACGGCCAAGGCTGCAGGGACAGCCGGGACAGCCAGCACTGGTGGCACTGCGATGGCCAAGGGCAGCTGTGACCTGGTGCTGGCCATGGCACCGTCCTCGCTCAAGCAGCCGCCTCGGTTCCCCGCGCAGCCCCGCGCACATGGCGGGTGCCTGCGTGTGCTCCGATGTGCGTGTCTAAGCCATCGCGGCTCGGCGGAGCTCAGGCACCGCAGGCACAGAGCACACGTCTGCGTCTGATTAAAAAGGCCCTTTGTAATATAACCTATATGAGCCTGCACTTAACACCCATCATCCTGAGGAAAGCCCAGGCTCCCTTCCAGCGGGGCTGCGTGCCTCCGGGGCAGATCTCCCAGGGACAGGAGACTGCCGGGGCAGGGACTTGGATGCGTTTCTGTGCGGATTCTTCCCCCTTCGCGAGAGGCACAATGGGGCTTTGCATGAGTGATACAAACATGCCAGTTGTACTTAAGGTTGACAAATAATGTAAACCACACAATCTGGTTTGAGGGAAACGACTTCACCACAATTTATTTTAGTGCTTTAAACATCACGCCAAACTCTGTAGTGAATTGCTAAATTAATGCCGGGCTGCCATCTAAATAGACATCTTCAGATCACAAGCATGTTATAGGGGGAATGGTTTCCTTTGAAATGGTTCCCACAGCTTAAAGGCTGTGCAGAGAAAAAATGTGCCCAGGATTCAATTGCTGCCAACATGTGGTGGCCACATTTCTCGGCCGCGATTGGCCAAGATGCGCAGTAAAGCTGAGGAAGCATCATTTGAGGTGGATAGATAAAGCATCGATCGCAGAGGGACGGGGAATGTCATGAGCAGCTCGCTCTGAGGAAAGGCACAAAGCAAAATAGCCCCAGTTCCAAGCTCTTAGCCTGGAAACATGCACCCAGCCCAGGAAGGCAGCTGCGTGTCCCCACCACTGCTTTCTTGGCTGCTCGCGATGCGGCAGAGGAAGCACAGGGGATGTTTCTGCCGCTCCTGGTTTTTCCATCGACGCCTGGGTTGACGTGGTCAGCATCGCTGTGCTCCCCTGCTCCCTGGCTGCAGGTGAGAAGAGCCCAGAGGATGCCCTGGCAGGGGCAGCCAGAACCCGGTTCAACACCTTCCCCATCCCCAACCCCATTTTCGGTGCGGCTGGGAGCACTGAGGCGTGGGCAGGTGTCTGTGAGCAGAGGATGCCCTGCAGCAGGACAGGAATCAGAGGCTGATGGTGGGCGCTCACCCCACGTGTGCTCCACATCCACGTGTCAAACGCCCAAGGGAGCCCGGCATCCCACGGCCGGGCTGGAGCAAGCACCCTGTGGGCAAAGGAGGAGAGCACAAAGGAGAGGGAAGGGAGCTGCCACTTGGCCACCGCTCCCACCCAGGCCACTTGGGTTTTGTTTCCCCATCACCAGCCCAAAATCCATCTGCCATGCTTTCGTGGCTCAGTCGCTCCTTCCCCTTATGGTTTCCTTCAGCTGAGCTGGAGGAAGAATAAAGAAATGTCTCTCCAGGCCCCGGCCTCTTACAAGGCTCATAAATATGTCTCTGCTTAAAAACTCAAGGATTAATTAACTCATGAGTATCTCCTAACCAGAGTTCTGGGAACGAGCACCCTCCCATGCAGGAGGCAACACGGCAGCGGGAGGTTTCCCCGGCCTCCCCCCTGCCCGCAGGTGCCTGATCAGGATGGACCCAGGGCCAGGCAGTGACCAGGACCTCAGTCCCTCACCG
>NW_010167878.1:0-236 GCF_000695765.1 Mesitornis unicolor | reverse complement strand
GGGGGCCGTGGGGCCCCGGGGTGGCCACCAGCATGAGGCTGCCGGGCCGTGTCACCATGTTGCCTTTACAGTGTTTTCAATTAGGCGCTTGACAATGCCCCGGCTCGGTGGTCCCTCGTAAATTTTGAGGGCTGACGGTGCCACGGGAAAGTTTGGACCAAGGGTCTGGCTCTCGGGGGACACCGTGACCCAGCCCCGACCCCGCGCCACGTTGGAGCCCCTCGCTGGGGCTGTTC
>NW_010167877.1:3153-3461 GCF_000695765.1 Mesitornis unicolor | reverse complement strand
CTGCACCCCCCGGTACCGGTACCAGTGAGCCCTTTCCGTGCTCCGCTCGCTTGGGGTGCGCTGAGCGGGAGAGGAGCAGGCGAAATATCGGTTTGACTGAAGGAGGAGGAATTTGGGGAGCTTAGGAACGCGACTGGGCATGACTCCCCCCCCCCCATAAGGATTACGGGGACACGGGGACACCTTTCCACCACCCCTTTATTGAAGCTGTTGTTGGTTGTAGCCCTCGCCCATCACCGGCGCTGCCCTCCGGGACCCGCCTGCGGGTACCTGGGGCTCCTGTGGAGAGAGGGGAGGGCTGTGGCTTG
>NW_010167877.1:1398-3122 GCF_000695765.1 Mesitornis unicolor | reverse complement strand
ACCCCAAAAAAGAGGGAGGGTCTCACACCACTGCCCCCCCAGCCCTCCACACCTTCACGCAATGCCCGTTTCCAGCACATCCTCATTTTTGGAAGGCAAATCCTTGTTGAGTGTCTCCATCTCTTCTGCTTTTCTCTTCCTCCGCTGCTTCCGACAGTGACTGTGTGAAATAATAATTAAAACCCCCCCAAAATAAAAAAAGCAGAATGAAACATTGGTGTTGGCTCGCGTGTGGTTTCTCACCCCAGAACGATGCCCATGCACCTCCCAGCACCCTCAGAGGCCCCACATGAACAGGGCACTCCGAGCACTCCCGCTTTTGGAGCTGCCCTGTTCCCCCCACATACTGAGTGCAGAGGCAGGCGCAGATGCCGAGGGCGATGAGGGTGACGACAGCTGCGATCACGGAGATGATCACAATCTGGCCCCGGTCGCCTCGCAGGTAGAAGATATCCACCCTTTCGCAACGAGCTCCCGTGTAACCTCGCTCACACCTGCACAGGGAAGGGGTGGCGTGTCCGAAAAACCATCATTGTCCAAAAAAAGTTCCCCTCCCGTCCCTGCCGGCGGTGGCTTACACGCAAGCGGGCGCCTTTTCGGCCACGAGGAAGCGGCATCGCCCCTTGACGCAGTAGTGCCTGTACTCCTCGGGACAGCGGGAGAAGTGGCCTTGGTGCCGCAGCTGTGTCACATTCCCTGAGGGAAACAGGGACAATGACATCTTGACATGATGTGGTTTATACCCTATGATACATATTTATGCCCTATGATATGCATTTACACCCTGTGATACCTCAGTGCCATCTATCTCCCAATGTCTCCTCCCCACCCGGGATATGGGGGGGTCAGGAAAAGGAAAGCAGATCCATGGGTTGAAACTGTAATAGGTTGAATAAAATAACAATAATAAAACCTAAAATTATTAATGGTTATAATATAAAATACACGCAGACAATATTGTGGGGGGGTTAAGCCTCAGGGGCAGAGCGGGAAAGAAGTCCCTCTTGAGATGTTGGCTGTGAAAGAGGAAGGAGCAGGAGGGAGGAAGAAGGTCCAAAACTCCCTAATTTAGAGTGAATGTGATGTTTATGGTATGGGGTAATTATTAATTGGTCAGCCCGGATCACCTGCCCTGGCTTTCACTCCCAACTCCTGCACCTCGTTAACTCAAGGCGGCTGACGACCTTGATTGCTCTGGCAACCTGCGTGCCAACATTGGCCAAAAAAAACTATAACAAAAGTTTATTTATCACTTTGTTCCCATGAAATAGAGTGGTCAAAGTCCTTAATAAAATCACCCATCCTTACCGGTGCAGCTCTGGTCCGCGCCGCAGGAGACCCCCTCCGTGCTGGCAGTGACGTTGGCATCGGCACCCACGCAGCTGAACAACACCAACCCTGAAACACAGAGAGGGCTCAGAGAGGGGGGACCACAGCCCGAATTCGGCGTCACTGCCGCCACCGCCCTCCGGGCAGGGAGGGGACCGGCAAAGAGCCCCGCAGCTGCGCCCGCCGCCCTGCTCCCCACCAGCATCAGCTTTTCCCTGGGGTCAGCAGAAGGAAAAGCCGGTCCCTGCCTGCCTCCTCCACCCACCAACGCCCTGCTGGCCTCACCACAGGGGTCAGGGAGGCATCGGGGTGGGTTTCAGGGGGCACAGGCCCAGGGGGGCATCCCCAGGGAGGCCTGGGTCACTGCTTTGAAAGGCTGGGCTTTTGGGGCCGTC
>NW_010167877.1:0-851 GCF_000695765.1 Mesitornis unicolor | reverse complement strand
CCTGCCCCATCCAGGCAGGGTGGGAGCCAGGGGATGAGCCATGGGGCGGCCGTGCCCCCCCCAGGACCCAGCTGCGGGCTGACTTCACCCCCGGCGACCGAGTTGGCAGCCGGGCACGGAAAGATCCCCACCAGGACGAGTTCCCACCCGAATTAAATCCCCACCCTTCTCGCAGACCAGATGCGGGACCTCCCCGGCAGCGCTGCCAGCTCTGGGGCCCAACACCCAGGTCCCTGCACCCACTGACGGGAGCAAAGCAGTTTTATCTCTGTTTGGGACGCGCAGAGCCCAGCTCCCCTGTTTAAAGCCGCATCCTTTCCCAAGATGATAACACACAGAAACATCCCAGCCAAACCAAACACCTCCAGAGAGATGGGAAGGCAGGATTTTCCCTTCCTCCTGCTGTGTTCATTGCCTTCAAGGGCTCTGGGCTACTGAAAAGTCTGGATCCCGCAACAGGGAGAGTCCTGGTTCCCCTCCAAGGCAGGGATGCTCATGGGGTCCCCCTCCCTGCATCCCCTACCTCTAGCACTGCCAAGGATGGTGAAACACAGAGATTTTGGGTGTCTGTGAGCAATGTCCCGTCCAAAAGTACCCCAAGCCTCTGTCCGGGACACCCCATGCTGGCTCCAGGGGATTCAGAGCCAAGCAGGGGCAGGTGGGAGCACTGAGATGGGACAGGGTGGGATGGGGGGATACAGGGGTTCAGTGGAGTGGCACCAGTGGCATGGGATGGGATGAAATGGGATGAAATGGGATGAAATGGGACGGGCTGGGGTAGCAGCAGGATAGGCAGGGAAGCACCCGGCTGAGAGCGGGAGACAGGTGGAGGATGAACAGCATGGGACCGG
>NW_010167876.1:0-232 GCF_000695765.1 Mesitornis unicolor | reverse complement strand
GGTTTCGAGAGCTACGTTAATCTCCCCCTTTTCCCGTGCATTGTCCTGCCGACTCGGAGCTGTTCTCTTGCCATTCGATTTCTCTTCTCCCTCCCTTTTTCCCCTTCGCGTCGGGTTCGGGCCGCCGGGGGGGACAAAAAAATACACGTTACCAAAATAATAAATGAATAGCGTTAAAAAAAAAAGGGGGGGAAAATGGGAAAAATAAGGAGGAAAAAAGATAAGAATACAA
>NW_010167875.1:55101-60196 GCF_000695765.1 Mesitornis unicolor | reverse complement strand
CTAACGTTTTGTGATTCTGTGATTCTGTAACTGAAATACATACATTTTAGAAGGAACATGGAATATTGGTCTTGTTGGTGCTGGTTTTAGTTAATATAATTCTATACAAGTAAGCAGGGCTTAATTTTTGCTTTGTTTTGGTTTTCCTAATTTCAAATACTTTATCATTTTCACTGGCTAAAAAGTAAGTCAGCTCCTTTTGCAAGCTGCCTCTTTATTTTTAATGAGGTAATGGGAAAAAAAAAGCCAGAAAGAAAACAGGAAAACTGGGAAAAAGCTTTTATTAACTGTTTTCCCATATGTGCATTTGCACTTGATGTGGTTTAGTTCTGAGTTTACAACAGTAAGACCCTTGAAAAAGAGATAAAGACTTTTCCAGAAGAGAATCCAGGGTTAGATCACTGGTTCCATATTTGGGGAAAAGTCTGGATTTTTGTTTTTGTTAAATATGTAGGGATCCTTTGGGAACTAGTGGGAGGTCAGCATTTGAAGTTCCAAAAAACCATATGCACAAGAAAAAATAAACTTTGTGTGTCTTTATTGGCAAAAATAAGAAACCAATGGGGTTTGATTTATTGCATGTTTTTTAAAGAGCAGTGGGGTATTGGCTCTGTAAATTATAAAATGAAAAAAGAAAAAGGGATTTCTATGAAAAAGCCCAGAGCCTGGAGGCTCTTTCTTATCTTACATGTATTTTTTGTAATTTCCTAAATCATGGTGACTGCTCTCATCCTTTTATTCCATTAGTTGCAGCCCATTCATCAATCCTTTTCTGAACTGTCAGGAATGGTTCCTGCAGAGTGATTCAAAATGCCGCATTCCCAAAGACTGCTCATTATCTCAGAAGGTTATTTTAGTCAGAAGAATTAGAACAGGCTCTGGTGGAATTAGGCCTACAGTTGTTTTTCAGCATTAACTATAATTTTTCAGTAACTGTGTTGTTTTAGAGTACACAGGATGAACAGACAATAAATCTGATTTGTGAACTTCTGTTTCAGATTATTAGAAAAGCTCTAACAGAGGAAAAACAAGTGTCCACAAAGACATCTGCAGCAGATCTCGTGACAGAAACTGATCATTTTGTGGAGAATTTAATTATTTCTGTTCTGAAAGAGAAGTTTCCCTCCCACAGGTGAGTCCCCATAGAAAGAAACTATCAATTACCGTTTTTCCTTTAAGAGCTGAATATCTGCCTGGCATTTAAAGGTCATTTTAAAAGTCTATATGTATACTCTCTTACATATTAACCTATTGCTGTTGAACACTTTCATAGGACTCCTTCCCTATACTTAATAGTTTATATTTCATATTAGTTATGGTTTTTAATATATGTATATAGTAGTAATGTTTTTCCTGTAGGGACATGATGTATAAAAGTTTCATATGAATCTCTATGATTTTCAGAATACTGATCTGTTCTCTATTGTGTAAGAATTACACTAGGGATATCTATTAAAATATAGCTGGAATTAACGATAGCAAAGGTCCCATCCTGCAGACCTTTCCTTCGCTTTCTTTTGCCATCACACATAACCGTTTGCCAGATCAGGTCAAGTATCATATTTAATCACATTTACCTTGTGTTGTGTAGAAGTCTCAAGTAAGTGAGAAGCAGGGTTGTTTATCATCATCATTTGATGCATATACATAAACAGGATATAAATTACTATATGAGGTGTCAACTCAAGGTTCTAAAATTAGATCAGTTTGTTGACTCCTCTTGAATTATTATGGTTGGTTTGAAAATAACAGGTCCTAGCACATGCATAGATTAGAGAGAGGTTTTAGTTGGCTGGGTTTGGTTTGTTGCACAGACTCTGCAATTGATTTCTACATTTGATTTCAGTCAGTCCACAAGGATAAAATTCATCTTCCAGCAGAGCCAGCGCAGAGCCTGTGTATCGCTTAAATAGTGCATGACTTCCTTCTAACTGTGTGCATCTCTGATGGAGATGAGCCTTGCACTCTAGCGCTGCACAGAAATCAACACAGATGAAAATCTGGAGGGCTCAGCTACTAATCTGGTTGCAGGCAATGCTGCTGGAAAAAAACCAAAAACAACGCTATAAGAGGGAGTAAAAAGATCATTGTATACTAAATATGGCTTTCTAAATACGTGTTGTATGTGATCACATATTGAAGCAGTACTGTACAGCATAATGTGTGGTTCTTGGCTGTGATTCTCAAGACAGTGCCGGGCTTTACAAGCCTATTATTTGTGTAATATTCCTTCTACTATTGCTGGCTGTGCTCTTTTCTCATCTCCACTCTTAACGTTGTTTGGGTTTTATTTCCCTTGAACAGTTTGGCAGAGAACATACACATTTCACATACTATGAGAATCATCAGAAGCACTCAAGTTTCTCAAAATAGGAACAAAAGTTGTAAGGTCAACATAGGCCTAGAAACTAAAAAACCCCTGACTTAATAAAGTCTGTACAGTTAACTTCTGAATTTATAAGCAAATGAGGGAATTGCCATTTCTTCCAGACAATTATTTTTTGCTGATATTGGTTGTTGGCTTTGGTTGGAATTTGTTCAGTGAATGCATTTAGATTAAAAAATAGATTCAGACTAGATTTAAACACTTGCCATGAGGAGTCCACAATAGCAACCAAGACCTAAATTAAAGTGCAATGAAAACATTAAAAGATCTTTTAAATTACCTTCAGCCTTTCCCCTAATCTAGCTGTTGAAAGGATCAGTGAAGATTTCTGTTATTTCTCTTTCTCTTTTAAATTATCTTGATTCTTATGTTCTCTGAATCAAAAAATATACCCTAGGAGTTAGAAAAATTAAAAGGGATCTCATTAGAATCTGTGCCATTTGCACTGTGGCAGTGTTTAGTCTTTAGACGTTGGAAATGTACGCAGAAGTGAAGAGAAATATCAGGAAAACCTGTTATAAATGTAATTCTGTCCTATGTTTGTTTCTTCTTCTTTCTGTTGGCTAAGTGACATGTCTCATCCTCATTCATGCTTCACCCAAGTTTTCATCTTTGCTGACTCTCTTCAGCACTCTGACATGCTCCACGTGAGTCTTTTCAAAAGGATACCTCTTTCTGGTAGATCTTTGAAGTGTGCATAAGCACAGCCAGAATATCAGGGGCTACTGGTTGAAAAAGGCTATTATACCATCTGCAGGACACAGCCATTATGGAGGGCAACATCCAACCCAAGCTGCCCGCCTTTCTGCCCTCAGACCCCCATAAGGGGAGGAGTGAGGTACAACCCTGATTTGAACCTCCGGCACTCGAATGGGAGTCGCTCTTGCTGCAGTTTATGCGATGCTGGAGTGTCCCTGCTGTTGCAACAGTGAATTGTAGGGTGGCACCATGGTATGAACAGATGCCCACTAAAGGCTGGCTAAAATTACTGGACTCATTTTCAGTGGGAGAAAACTTGAATCCAGATTTGAAGAGAGGCCAACAGAGCTGGCCGGCTGGCATAGTAAATTAACTACTGTAATAACATGGCTACCCCTCCCACTTCTCAATCTGTTCCTAAAACTTGGTCTCTAGTACTTCAGGCTGAATGTTTTGCTTAGTTTGTGTGTTTTTACAGGACAGAGAGGCATAGAGCAACACATGTGATGTTGGCCTTGAGGGCCTCTCGCAGCACCCAGTATTATGTAACAGCAAGGGGCTTATTTTAACCTATTAGCCCAAATTACATAATATGTGAACCTAACTTATACTAAATCCGTTTTGGAAAACTTGTCCTTGGACATCAAGAATTTTTGAGTGGCACTGCTGTGCCCTGGCTTCACGTTAGCGTTTCTGTACGTGAGGCATCACACCCCGCTGTAAGGAAAAGGTGAGGGACAGACTTACAATACTTGAGGACAAAACACCTTACACAGGAATACTCCTGTCTTTAAAGAGGTTCCCATTTCACATTTCTTTGACTGGCAAGGCAACGGCTATAGATCAGGCTTTGGCTGAGGGAGCTGGCAGAGGGTTGAAGCAGAGGCATAATTTACAGAGGAAGATGGACAACCTGAGATGGGATATCAGATGCTCCATCTGCAAGAAGTTGAGCTTCCTCTGCAGCCAGCAGCGCAGCCAAAGCGTATGGTTGGGTTTAGGTGCTAATTACAAGATTTGTAAAAGCCAAAGTCAAATGGTGCAGCACCAACAAGACAAAATAGTGGAATATTTAGAGCAAGGAGTCTGTAAAGTGTTATGTTTGAGAATGTCAAACACTTGTTCAAGTCTTTCTCGCTTCTCAGTTGCACACTAACACTTTGTCCTTCAGCTGTTATCTTTAATGGAGATTAAAATAGTAACAAGCACTTCCTACTCCTCTCTTCATACCAACTGGGGGCCCATAATGCCATCAAAATATTCCCTTTCTACTGAGGGAAAGGCAAAGCACCATTTGGAAAATCTAAGAAGTCTCCTCCTGTGCTGTGTGCAGAACATGTTAAGTGCATGGTTGCAAGCGTTACGTGACGTCTTGCAGCGTGTCTTGAGGGCACAAAAGCAAATAGCTGCTACTTTAGTCCTAGGGGAAAAACTGTTTCTGCAAAAGACATTTTCTCTTCAATTTATCATTTTTTTCCCTCTTTGTGTCTTTGAGAGAAGCTTTTTCATCTTCTAGCATTTGCAGGACCTCTGAATACCACTACCAGTGGTTTGAACATGAAACCAGAAGCAAGATTCAGTACTTGGAGTCTGATACTACACCTTCTGTACATACAGGACTTTATTCAAATCTCCGAGAATAGCACCTGCACAACACTTGCAGAAGCAGAGCCTGAGCAGTTTATGGGAGAGCAGGGATAATTAAGGTCATTTAGGAAATGTGCCAGAACTGGATGTTCATTTCCCAGGGAAAAAGGAAAAAGAAAAAAAAGGAGGAAAAAAGCATATCTACTAAAAGAAATTGGGACAGAACAACAGAACAGAAGATAAGCTCAGATTTCAATGTGTGCCTTGTGCATCCGAACAAACAAACAAAAAAATTTGTTCATTTTCTCTGGGTCATGGGAAAAAAAAGTCTGGCTTTGTAAACCTTTTAATTTCCTGACTCAGACTACTGTAAAAAAATCAAGTAGGAGTGAGATTTTGAATTTTCTAAGAGTGCATTATTTC
>NW_010167875.1:51920-55070 GCF_000695765.1 Mesitornis unicolor | reverse complement strand
CTGCTGACTGAATTTGACTGCAAAAGAGAAGCAGCTGCATGTTGCAGTTTATGTTAGTTACTGCAAGAGACAGGCCGAACCTGTAAAATTACATTCTCCATAAAAAACCCAAAACTTCTGGAGTTCCAGCAATGCCAGTTCAGATTCATTTTCATGACTTTCTTAATGGTATTATTGGGAAAGTGAACATAAATTAAGTTCTTTTATTTAACATGTAAAATAGTGTGCTATAAAGTTGAGAACTCTTCTCCAAAGTTTCTATGACAGCTGCCCATTCCCAAATGAAAAAAGAAATGTGTTTATACATACAGAAACATATATATGAAATGTATATATATGTAAAAATTCAGTATCTCTTCAAAACAAACAAACAAACAGAAAACCAGAAATATGGAGTTTTACTTTCTGAGTCACACGTGTGAGCCAATGTTCTGAGATGCTTGTTTCACTCCACCCCAAATGTAGGTTTATTGCAGAAGAATCCACTGCTGCTGGTTCAAAATGTGTCCTCACCGACAGTCCAACCTGGATTATTGACCCTGTTGATGGAACGTGCAACTTTGTGCACAGGTAAGCGAACAGTGAACTGGGAAATACCTAAAAAAACAAAAAATGTAGCTTCTCGCAAATCCTTCCTTCTGCTTAAAGGTGTTTTACTGTGGTAAATGTGTTCCTTCAACTCATAAGTAGGAGCCATCACTTTATCTTTTCCTGCCTCACATAGTGTATCTGAGGGAGTGTGTGTTTGTGCTGGAGAGAGCTCTATAGTGTTATCTGAAGGTAAGCTGAAGTTTCTGCTGATTGCTTAATGACCCAGAAGCTCCTGACTCACGGCTCGTTTATATATAACCACACGTTAACGTGCAGGGACTTGAGCTGAGCTGGAGGAACAAGGCTGTGCTATGATGACAGTTGGCCCAACGCCTTATGTGGTTGTTACGCGTTCCTTTTAGTGGTGGTGCTTTCGCCCCTTCAAACACAAATGCTTCCTTCTTCCTGGGAAGTAAAAGCATTGCATGTATGTAGAGTGGAACTGAAAACTAAGTTGTACATAGATACTGGTTTTAAGCTTCTGCGGTACCTCTCTGCAAAAAGAAATCTAAGGATCGTCACTGCAAAATTGCTGAAGCTTAATTCATCATTCGAGTGCTAGGAGTTGTAAACTAATGACTGTTCGGAATGCTTCTACTTAAAAACCTTAAGTACGTTCTGCTTTGTAGTTAGTGGCTTAATATAACTGCAGTCATCATTTTAAAAAAAAGGCATTTTAGTACAATTACACAGAATTCAGAAGGAGGTGGGGGAGTGTCATGTGCTGTTGTTTCATGCAATTGAGTGAAATTTTTCTCTCTTCTAGCAATATTATCTGGACTTTTACTTTACAGCCCCTTTAAGACATGTTTTTAAGAAATGAGTTTATTTCATGGTTTAAAATACAGTAATACTTTAGTCAAAACGACCAAATTAAATACACACACAAATTAAATCACTTTGACAAAAGAGAGGGTAGAGGAACTGGTTTGTTCTTAGGCTGATGTCAGCAGCAAGGTATCTCTGTGCAACTTAATTGCTATCTCAGATGCTTGAACTTGAACAAAATGGTGCTCTTAAAAGTGATGACTTGTTACAACAACACTGATGATTTTATACTACATAATTCAATTACACTAAAGCGAAAAGATCACTAAGATATACAGCACATTTAGTATAAAAATCCTGGTGTCTTCATGTGTTTATTTCTTGTCTTCTCCAGTATTAAATTACATTTTTAAAGGAACTGACAAAGAGACTGACCAAGGAGAAATAGTACAATGTCAAGAGCATTTTGAGACAAGTAAAAACACAGAGCTCCGGGGGGGTTTTGTTGCCTAAGGGAGTTGCATAAGGAGTAAGTTGAGAGATTTTTATTCAATAACACTTCATTTCTTCTTTTGCACAGATTTCCAACAGTGGCAGTGAGCATTGGATTTGCTGTTAACAAAGAGGTATGGAGTATGTTCTTTAAGATGGGTACCTGAGATCTGGTTAGAAGCCTCAAAACCATGTAGGAACTTTAAAGAAAATAAAATTTTAAAAAATGTATCAACCACTACTCAGGTTTCTCAACACTTTTTAATTGCATTTGATCATAATCTACTAGTCTAAAGTCATAATCCTACAAAACTTATGCAAACTGGCAATTAAAAGGTAATTCTTAAAAAATTATTATAAATATATTATAGCATTTATGGGAGGGGAGGAACAACAGAGTACTGGTAAGAGCAAGGTTTTGTAAGACAAAACTATAATGAGTTAGATCTAGTGCTGCCTATTCCTAATTTAAACATATCTCCCTGAGTTCTTATGTTACTGCTTGTTTCCTGCTAGTGGTACCTGTGAAAGCTAAGTGCTGCTGTGAGGCAATTCAAAACTGATTTCTGCGAAGAGTGCAAAATTACGGGCCTAGTTTATTTCATCTGCCTTTGTGGTTTTCTTAACATAATAAAATAACTATTTCCTACACAAGAGCTTGATTACAGGAGGGGGGGGAAGTACCTAGCCTTCATATGTGCTGTTTTGAGTTTCCTAGCTATACTCATTCATTCTAGTGCCTTTTCTCTAGATGTTGCTGGTTTACAGTTTGATATATACAGAAGGAATAGCTATTCAAATTGCCAAGGAATGTGTCTCTTCCAGCCTAATTCCACGATCTGAAATTTATGTATAGCTGTAAGTGAAGCCAGCGAGAATTCTGTGCAATAACAACATCCTTTTCAGATGTGCTAGTGGCTCTTACTGATTTAAACAGAATAACGTTGTGTACTTCTCTAGTTTGACTTTTCAAACATGGAAACTGCTGAGAAACACTTCCATGCTTTTCTGAAGTTTATTCATTCCCAAAGGTCCTTTTGAATACTACATATTATTACCAGACAGCTTTCTCTAATATTTATGTTTTCTAGAACACCATCTTGATTTTGATGCTGCATATTTTGGGTTATGTAAACTAAACAAAGCTGAAACAAAAATAAAGAATGATGTTAAATCTCCCTCAGTAAACAAATGGGAAAAGCAGAAAAAAAAAGTAGTAAGCTGAAAAGAAGCCAAAGTATACACAGGAGAACTGGCCTGAATGTAAGCCTTGAACAGTACTGAAGAAATTCCTGCAGA
>NW_010167875.1:28987-51889 GCF_000695765.1 Mesitornis unicolor | reverse complement strand
GAAAGAGTCTATTAATAGTGTGCTCCTCAAAAAAAATACCCCTTGGTTTAGATGGGACCTCAAGGTAGGGAGCAAGGACAATCTATTCCTTTTGAATTGTCTCTGATAAACACCAGTGATTATTCACAGTGAATGGAGGAGAGCAGCAGGAAAAGATTTGGAGTGTAGAACATCTGAGATATTTTCTTGGCCTTGTTACCAACTTCTTCTGAGACCTTGGGCAAAGTCACTTAATTCTGTGTATCTGCCCACCCCTATATAAAACATTGATAATAATATTTATCAGGGGGTGATTTTAGGAACTGATTGTTGAAGTTTGTAAAGTGCTTTAAAATCTTTTGGTGAAACCTATTCAAGTAATAGGACTATTGAGCCTGAGTCACATATCTGATATCATTGATAAACAGATACTCCCACAAAAATTCCAGTGTTGCTCATTCTCAAGCTTTCATTGAGGGTCACAATATTTGGTATTTCTCTCCAAAGTCCTTCTCTTGGACTCACGTGACTTCATGAGATTCTCACTTTGTTGTGTAAACAAAAGAATTTTGCAGAGAAATATTTGAACAAGTGACTACTTTGGTTGAAAAGGCAGGCAAGTTAAATCCATCATGAAAGATGAAGTTCATATAAAGGCATCCACTGTTAATAAATATTGTAGCATGACTTCTGACTTTGAATGCCTATATATTTGGGCTTGCAAATCTTCAGGGTCCAGCCGAAGCCAATGGGACTACTAGGTGTAACTGCTCACCAGTGAAAGTAAAATATTAAGAATCTGGCCTTAGAGGACTTACATACTTTCAATAAAAACATACAATTGAATCTGAAATCAGCTTAGCATTTAATCCATTCTAATGTGAACACAAACAAGCTGCAAGTGAGAGTTTAGAAGATCCTGAACAGACTGCATTAATTTCTCTTTATAAACTGAATTTTATATGACCTATATCTCAATATCAGAGTAAGAGTAAAATTATTCCAGTTTATTAGCATCAATATAATATTTGATTACATGTACCAATTAAAATATTGCTGATCTTTCTGCCATTAGTAGTTGTTTATATTTATGATGAGTAACTTGAGTTGCATTCATTTCTTTCCTTTTCAAAATCTTAAAGCTTGAATTTGGTGTAATTTACCACTGCACTGAAGAACGATTATACACTGGTAGAAGAGGTCAAGGGGCATTTTGTAATGACAAAAGGCTTCAGGTATCAAAAGAGACAGGTTGGTCTAGATTTTGTTAGAACTCTAAAAGGAATATGTTAATTTTGTTTCAGAGTTGTTGCAAATCATCATTAGGATAATGAACATCATTATCCTGATGGAAAGTATTTCACCTGCATGATAATTTTGTTGTTATGTGTTTGTTTTTTTCTGAAAAATCACAACTTTCCTCGTTTTCTTTTAAAAATATACATCTGAATATGAACTACTTAAATAATCATAAATTATTTTGCTTCATAACCATTGTTTGAAATAAGAAAGAATGAGTAGATTCACCAGTTTCATTCCAGGCTGTACCCTGGCATAACTTTTTATGAGGAAGATGGAATGGAAATGGTGAATCCAGTTCAGAGTACTATGGCAGCTGTTGTTCACTTATTTTCCAATAAACTTGTACGTCATAAAGTGTGTTATGTCTGTAGGCATACATGCTAACAGTAAAGTCAATTAAACGATGCGTGCTTCGTTAGGGGTTCTTTAACTTTTGTGTGTGAGGTATGTTCAACATACAAATAGCTAGCAACACTCAGTCAACACTTTAATGCAATTCTGTTATTAGTAAACCAAGTCATAGCTCTGTTTATGTAATTATAATAGATAACAATAATCAGATGTGTGTAGAGAAGTTTTCTTTTAATCAATCAAAATACAGAGGAGAATGTAACACTCAGTTGTAGACAGAAGCAGACATGTGCCAAAAATGTACATCATTGTACACAGGAGATGGCAAAAAATTCACCCCAAAAGGAAACTTAATGAACTTGAAACACAGTAAATTCAAGCAATCTAACACACAGATTTGTTGTAGTGCTCCAAGCAGACCCCGCATCGAAACTTCCCTGAAACTTGGGAAGTTTGGCTGTTCATATAAATTGTGAGCTGGGGTCCCCTATTTGGAGGGATGGAGAAAATTGTAAAGTGACAATATTTTAATCCTTGATTATACATCACGTTTTTGTCAGTGCTCAGACATCTCATATTCCACAAAATATTCCCATGCTGGCAGAGACTCATGGGAAGAACTAGGGGTGCTCCCAGTTGAGCTGGCTGAGCCACTCTTGAAATGGCCTCGCTCACTTTTGCAGTCAGAGAGTTCTGGTTTCCAGTTGAGCAAGGAACAATTTTGGCACACGCCACTTTTGTCCTCCTTTCTCTGGACATCCAGTCTGCATGGGTGTCTAGAACATAGCAAGGGAAGCAGGCCTTCTGCCCTTCCAAATACTTTGAAATTTTCCTTTGTTTTGAGAGACTCCATTTGGTGGTGGGCAATTTCACCAGTGAAGATGGATTTTCTTTAGTCTCACTTCTGTTGATGTTTTAAATATATTAAATCACAGTTGCTCTTTGCCTGTAAGGACTGTGGCTTCAGTGAAATAAACCAACCTTGGGAGAGAGGGTGTGTTTCCCTGTGCCTACCACTGGAACTCAAGTAGCCTGCACCAATGCATGATGTGTTGGAGATCCAGGCTGCCCTGTTACTTCATGCCTTTTTTTTTTCAGGAAATGTGACTGTTGTATAACATTGATCTAGACTGTACATTCATTGCTCAGATTTAATAATTTGAAATCACAGTCCAGGCCAAATTTTGTATAAGTCTGGTATGGGAGTCCCTGCAGTGAGGATACGCTTAAATGAAGGTTCCATCATGTCTTTGATCTTGAGTGATACTTTCTTCTCATGCTTTGATTCAGGTCAGGCCTTACATGTGCTAATACTGTAAGTGTATTTTGTTTTTTTAATCTTCTGTGGTCAACAGAACTAGTCTTATCCTCATAAATCTTTCCATATCACTGTTAAATCTCTTCTGTCAAGCCTCTTTATTTACCTGGCCTCTATCAGAGTGAGAAGTAGTCAGTAAATTTTCCCTTGTACCTTGAATTCCTGAAATCCCATCTAGTCCTCTGATCAGGCAGCACCTTTTCCTAAGCAGAGACCTCCCTCTTCCTCACCACAGTCTCTTCATTCAGTTCCTACCTGTAGCCTTGGTAAAGTCTGAAGAGATCCATTTCTGCAATAGAAATATATTTAGTAACTCAAAAGCACAACTGTCTTAGTCATGACCTTGCTACGACTGGTGTGGTGCGAATGCTTGGTGCATTTCAGCAATGAGGCATGCGTTAAATGTTCTGTAATTGTAAATTGGGTCTGTTATGCAAAAAGATCTGAGGCAGAGTGCTTTCACCATCCTGAGTTTTCAGTGGTGGTTAAACAACGAATACTCTGCATCACGCCTGGATTGGTGCTTCTATATTTTAACACAATAATTTAAAAAGCAATTGTTAAATCTATGTTCCTACAGTTAAGCTTTGTTAAGCACTGTAACTTTTAATCTAATTGCATACCTGTTACTCACCAACCATTTACCACATTGCTTGAATCCATAATGTTCCTCTGGAATACTAAATTAATTGGTAGCCTGTTTAATTGAATGATGTCTCCCTGCAGCGTAATTTGCTTTTGAAAACCTCCTTGCTACTTCTGCTAAGAATTTTCAGCTTATGCAATTAGCTGTAACAACCAGGTGGACACTCCCTATCTGAATGAATGCCTAGCCTGTGACCCAGGGTAGAAGGTGACACCTGGCACTTGAGCACAGCCTTCTTAGTAAGTGATCACCAGCTAAACCTTTGAGTTTCGTCATAGCTTTAACACCTCCAAGTCCAGCTGGCACAGCAGAAGCAGGGACATTTGGCATTTGGTCAGCCATCTCCACCTACACTGGCATTTGCTTGTTATATACTCGCAATATTCAGATCCCATATGAGGACCACTTCAATACCCTGCAAGTCACTGTGAGTCTTTCCTTTGTCTGTACACAGGGCCAATACCCTCATCTGCTGTAGGTCAGAAGTGCCCTTGCTGAACACAATACAAATGCAGCATTCATGTATTATTATTAATTAAGGTACTGCTTTAGTTTGTGATAAGAAAGGGGTTATTTTCAGTCATAAGGTGTCTTCAGTCTTTGAAATGTCAGAGTGAAGGGGGGCTATTACTGCATGACTGGTGGTTTAGGTAGAAACTTTCACTTCCTCTTACTGTATTCCCAGATGTTTATAATTACATTAAACTACCCTATTCAAGAACCATCCTGTTTTCAAATGTGATTAGATTAGCATCATTAATGGTTGCTAGGTCACTGAATTATTTTTAGTTCATTGCTAATGTTAGTGAACTTGCCAAAAGCTGACCGGTCAATGAAATAAAGCAATGTATGGAAAGGGAAGGAATGTAAGAATGCATTCTTGGTTATAATCTTCCTGTTCTTTTTTTTTAAAGTGTGTTTAGATCAGACCATTTAATGTGAAAAATCTAGTCTCACTTGAATTTTTATGCAGAGTTGTCACTTAAACTCTTTGGAGTAAAAAAAGGGACTTGAAAATTGTTTTTCTGTGAAAAGTCCATTAGTATTTAATGTGAACAAATTTCCAGAATCTACCTAGAAACTGTTGAATTAATGGAAACAAATACCTACATTGCAGATATCTCGAAGGCCTTAATTTTGACAGAAATTGGTCCAAAACGTGACCCTGCAACTTTGAAATTGTTCCTTGGTAACATTGAGAGATTGCTGAAGGCCCAAGCACACGGGTAAGATATTTTGCAATACATGTCAAATCAAGTACATTGCACGTTTTGTGATCTTGACACATAGGTTGAAATCAAAGGCATTTTCTGCTTTACGTTACCATGTCCCCTTCTCGTGGGGTTTAGGGTCCGTGTCATTGGGAGCTCCACCCTGGCTCTATGCCATTTGGCAGCCGGCGCTGCAGATGCCTACTACCAGTTTGGGTTACACTGCTGGGACATGGCAGCGGCAACTGTCATTATTAGAGAGGCGGGTGGCACTGTGATAGACACTTCAGGTGAGTAAAGTATCCTTCTTTTCATTGACTTTCTGGGGAGACTGAGTGGCTATTTGGGGGCAACTTGAATTACCTCAGTACAGTCCTCCTCCTGTGGCTCAATCTCATTTCTAGCAATATTCTGCAGAAACATCTGTACTCTCCTCTAGACTCTGGCTGGTTATTTGTAACACACTGATGTAATTCCAGCCTGGGGTTTCATCACATCAAACGTCTTCTGAGTCAAACTGTATTTCCGTGACTTTGAGTAATTCTTTTAAAGCGTCAGATTTACAGTAAAGAGCTGGCCCAGGAGATTGGTAGATACACTCAAACTCCAAACGGGTTTTGGCAGAGACAGCCTCCAGAAAAAGGAGGTCTCTCAGGTACATGTCGGAACATATATGACTAGGAACTGCTCAGAGGGAGTAAAGGACAGCACAATCTCCAGATCATTATTTTCTCCATTTATATGGTATACATCTCAGAGTCGATGACCAATATGTGGGTACTGTAGGAAGACACGGTGGGTTCAGAAGAAGGGTCTGCTGATTGAACTTATTTCTTTTCTATCCCTTCCTGTTTCTAAAAGAAGGGAATACTGCATTTATTGTTGGATACTGAACAGATTTAGACATTCACTGCTTCTGTTGCATACTTTGGCACTGTATCTAGAATTTTCTGAAATATTTTTTTGCTGGAGACTTCCGGATAGGAGTTGCTGAGATAGGTTGTCCTTCCCACCCCCAGAGGAGCTACATATGAAGTTGTTTCAATGTTTCTGAACCTATCTAATTACAGCATGGTTTATATTTAAGAATACATTGCCTTTTTGCATCATGTAAGACAGTTCTTATTAATCCTCTTGTCCTCAGGGGGACCTCTGGATCTTATGTCCTGCCGAGTGATTGCTGCGGGCACCAGAGAGATGGCTATGTTCATAGCTCAGGAAATACAAACTATTCACTACAGACGGGATGATGAAAACTAATTACTTACGATATGGAGTCTGCCTTCCTGAACTATGTAACTTTTGCAAGATGGGTGGCTTAAAGGGTACGTGATTTCAGCAGGATGCTTTCTGTGGAGATTTTCTGTGTCAAATATTTTTTATAAATTTATTACAATGTGGGAAGGCATAGGGAGATTTTTAAACCTCTAAGAATCGTGTTTCCTTTTTAATATGTATCTCTTTCAGCAGTATCTTTTTTATAAGATAGCATATTTTACTTGTAGTAAATTAGTCTTAAAATTAAGTTGTAATTTCATATCTGTGGGGCTGATATTTAGTCTTTTGTAACATGCAGCTAAAAATGGAACTTTATTTTTACAGATGCAGATCTCAGGTAAATGAGCTTTAGGACTGTAGTAAAGACGAATAGTTAAGATGTGTGCCTATAATACCCTTGTTCTATGATACTTAAGAATGCAATAAAAGTGACATTATTGTTTCCTAACTACATCATAGCTATATATCCGTATATATGTATATGTACATATATGTATGTCTGTGTGTATGTGTGCATATAAATACATACCTATACATGTGTATGCATGTGTACACACACATACCCGTGTGTGTGTATATATATATATATGGGTATCCTGGATGTTTACAGCAATTTAGAGAATGCATAGAAGAAAGCTAATATTGGAAGTTATTTTCAGGTTAAGAGTATAGGTTACTTACGTGATTTTGGTGATGGCTGTCCAAATGGCAAGTAACAGAGCTAATCATGGAAAATGTTTAATGATTTTACAAACTGTTCAGCTACTTCTTGTTTCCTTTCATCCCTCTGCATGAGGATAAACCGTACTGTCCTACAGGCCTCTGTAAGATATTCAAACGTGCAGACACTACCATAGAGTAATTATAGTTAAAACCGGGAATATTGAACTCCACTGAGTTATTCACAGTATTAACCATGACACACAGTAGGAGGGGAGTGGAATAGAACACAGTGTGAAGGAGCTGTTGATTTTAGAGTAACATTGAGCAGAACAGCAGGATTTGGCCCCTTACAGGCAAGTTATGAAAAATATGCACATAAAATATGCTTGCAAAAGTTGTAAATCACGTGCCCTTCTCACACAAAGTTGTAATTGTTCTTTTTGAGCAGAGAAACTTGTAAAATCTAAACACACAGTTGTCCTCTATCCTTGTATCTAGCAACAGTTTTAATTCCACCAAGGTGATAACTTCTATTTACATTATTTTTTAAATCAGTAGCACAGGAAATATATGTGTGTGTCTAGAAACGTAGGTGAGATTAAATCACTTCTATTTTTTTCTTTAAAAATTGAATTAAAAAGTATCTCTTTTTTTGCAAATTAAATAAAGGAATGAGCCAAAAAAGTAAGTTGGTTAAAAAATTTTAACTTTCTTATACTCTGCATGTGTAGGTTTTGTAGAAGTGTTCAGGTATCTGCTTAGAACAAACTAAACAATATTTTTTAAAATAACTTTACATGTGTTTCTTGCAATGAAAAGTGTTTTTCACTGAGTATTTCATAAAAGTCTGTGTGATTTCTTGATACTTTTTTCACAAGAAATACAAAGCATTGACTGTGTGAAGAATGTGTAAATCCAACTAAGTATTTAAGAACTGATGGTTCTCACCTGGAAACCAACACTGTCCATCACGGTGATCAACATTTTGTCACTGCTCCCTTTTACCCCCCCTCCATCTCTTTGTACCTCCCTGTTCAGAAGCGGAGATTGTAAGTCCTCTGGGGCAGGGACTGTAGTGCTTTGGCTCTGGGTTCACACAGTGCTAATAGGATGCAATTCTGGTCCACGACTAGGCACTGAGGTGCTATAATAATACAAGTAATAAATACTAATAGGCTCACTTGACTCTTATTTGCCCTTCCCCCCACACACACACTTTCTAGATGCCAGCGACAGATGCGGCACTCGGTGGCACCGCTCTGATCCTGGGCCGCTTAGCTTTGGCAGCCGTGGGAGCAGCCAGGGCTTTGCGGGGACTTCAGCCGTGGCAGTAAGCCCCGTAAGGAAGCTTATGCTGGCAGAGGATCAAGTGTGGTGGAAGCTCAGCCCCATTTCATCCCCCTCCTCACCCCATCCACCCCATCGCTCTGGGAGAGGAGCGGGAGCGAGAAGCGGCTGCATGGCTCTGGCAAGGTTTCCCAGCAGCTCAGCCTGCTCGTACAAAGGAAGTCTCTGACCCAGTTAGGGCTGGTGTGTGCTGGCGACCCGGAGCTCGGCAAAGCAGGGAAATCTATGCATCGACTCTAGCGGCACACACTAGCGATTTGCGAAGCTAGGAGCCAAGCGCGGTGGGAAGGGAGAGGTGCAGAAACCCATTCACAAGTTCTGGGATGCAGTTTTGGTTTTAAATTGGGCTGTGGTTCAAGCGTATTAAACTGGCAGTGTGTGTATGGGGCAGCAACCCTGCCTCCCCCACCTCCTCTGCCGCCCGTGTGCCAGTACAAACATTTCTGAACCCTTCCCGTGGACCAGATGAGTGAAGTGATCTGCCTGTAAAGTACCCCAGTAAACAAAAAAGGGATTATTTTACAGACAGATCGTTTTCCTGAGCCAATTCAGCCCCTGGCCACCACAAGCAGCTGACTTCAGGCAGCAGAGGGGGTAGGCGAGGGGTAGGCAGGACTGCTCCATTCACAGATGGTGCCACATTACGCCAGTTCAAAGTTTTCATCAAAGTGCAGCCTTATAACTATTTGACTACACATATTGACTGAAATTAACGGTACCAGAGTTTGTCCTCCCTTCGTTTTTTCTTGCTAGCCAGATGAAACTTTGCTGGGCACGCGTGTCCGGCAGCACTCCGTCTGAGTGCAAGCACTCATAACACAGTGCAGCACATGGGCCAGAAACTTAAATCCCCCAAAATGTTTAAACACGTGGACTCTTTTTCCCTACCAGCTGTAGCAAAATGCTGCAAATGTTTTCCACTATGTACATTACAGAGTGCATAAGTGCATCTGTAATTAGGCATCCAAGACATAACGCAGATTTTCTTCATGAACATCAGCACAAAGATGCCTGTGCCCTGAAAAGCAAGTGCTTCACATGGTGCTCAGCTTCACGGAGCTATCCCAGTTCTTCCCAGCATTCCTCACTGGCTCACTGGTGGAGAACATTTTATACCTTCAGGCTTGCTGGCCTCGTCTCAAATGGTGCTTTCTGGTAGAATAAAGAGTGGAAATAGCTGCAAACCACAGGAAAATGGTCAGTGGCTGACTCCTTTGTGTCTAGTTGAGCTTATCAGATTTCACTGAACAAGTACCAGCATATTTCATAGACACTGAAGGACTGATATTTTCCCTTTGATTACAGTAGCTAATCTCACAGTACTAAAGAAATTTGCATGTACTGGAGCACTTACCGAGGGGCCCATAGGCAGCATTCTCCATATTTCATCTAGAATTTGGTTCCTGTGGGCAATGGCTTCAACTAAAGCAATAAAGATACCACTTACCACCAGCCATTCTGCTATCAGTATTAGAGCTATGCCATTACCTCAGCAAGGATGGATCTGCTCAGCGTATGCACAGGAGATGTGCAAGGGGGTCTTTGAATAATGAAAGAAGACTTAAGCCACTACATCAAATTAACACAGACCGCACCTTTTTTTTCTGGTAACTCCCTAGAGCTATCAAGACTGTTTAAATTACTTTTTTGCCTTTATGCCAGTAGGGAGACTGTATATAAAAATGTGCTCTCTTTCAGTACTATATCACCGAGACTGAAAATGTAGAGAAGTCAGAATTACGGTTCCTACAGCAGTTTCCATTTTACAGTTTCCATGTTACAGTTAAGTCTTTCATAAAACATCTCCCCAGCGCTAAGGAATGCATCAAATTATTCATCAACAGCGGAAAGAGAAATTTCCATTTTCTTTTGCTCCATGCACCAGACATGACAATAGCACTATAGGATACTGCATTTTATATGCATGGTATGTTCAAGGAGCAAAAGAACTACTTTTATTTAAAAGAGGAATAACTGTTGACACTAACTCCGAATTTCCTTGCAGTTCACTCCTGAAGTTTTGCTTTTAAAATGCATTACAACAGTGGCCTTGTATTTCTGTATTTTACAGGCCATTATATTTACACAGTGAATTTTAGAGTAAAATGGACTGGAGGTCAAAGTGTGCCTTTTCTCATCACAGAATGAGGAGGTATGTATTTCACAACACAGAGAAGCAGCATTCTGTATCTCAGCATACTAAATGTTATTATTTTAGTTACAAAAAACATGCACTATTTCCCTTGTACACTGCTATGAAACCTGTACATACAAACAATGCACCGCAATGCAGCCTGATAAGAAGACAGACAGACCCCCCTCGTACAGATGGCATGAGGATTAGTTAATGTTCAGAAGGCTCTTTGATTGCAGTCACTTTGACACAATTACTGAAATCCGTTCAACCATGCTGAATACTAGGTGTGTATCCTAATATATTTATACATTCATTCTTTGTGACTTTTTAGGCACATGATCACTGTGTGCTCTGTTAATCTCACAACCTAATACACTATGCTTTCTTCAGTTAGCTACTGGCTTTCCGTTTTATACTAAAAGCTGTTATCCTTTTAGTGAATACTCAGGATATTTAGAATATAGCCATTAAAACTATTGCTTCCCAGTTCACTGAACCAAACAGGTTCAAAATTAAGGTATGATTCTTCTTGCCAGCTCTTACTGGGATTAATTGGACAAATCAGTGGAATTGCATCTGTTTGCAGGAGAAAAAAAAAATAGCCAAAAATGGCCAGAACTTTTGATCTGATTGCAGGGAAGGAAAGCCTCCTCCAGCTCAGCAATGCCCAGTTTGCAGCGTGGAATGTTAATCAGCACCAAAAGGAGTGTTGCCTCCTCCTGGGAGGAAACCCTAGCAGTTACAATCAAAATCACTGCTAATGGATGTGTGCCAATAGTATGTGGAAAAAAATATTATTCGTATACCTCCATGTAGTCTTATTTTTCAGTATTAATTAAATGGTGGAAAAATAATATTTTATTTGTATATACATGTATAGAATAGATGAAAACTGAGACCAGAATAGGGTTTTCATATTACAAATTACTCATGCAAAGGCTCACAAAAAATATCTTAAGATTTCTGATTGTCTGTATCTCCAGCCAACTGTCACAAACAAATACAAAATATTAATCAGTGGAAAGAAAAAATTCATTCAGACACGTTTGTTAAGGTGAAAAGGCTAGCAGACACATTCTTTGCACAGCAAGATTATGCTGGGTATTAAAGAGGTCAGTAGGGAAGGGATAAACTTTATCACATTAAGCTGGAAACCTCTTTTAAGTGCGAAAGGTCTGTGTCTTTTGACAGTGCTTTTCTTTTAGCCATAAATATGCAATGGTGGTATTTGAATTTAAGGCTATTTGAGAAAGCAGAACTGTGTATGAAAGTGCACTTTTGCTGTGTCAGTGACTCAGCAGTCCTTTGAAATACTATGATGTTAATGGTCACTTAATAAGACCGTGAATTGGATATATTAATGGTGAAAATACTGTTTTATTCTATTTTGAAATGAATTCAAGCATTATTAGCCAGGCTGCCAGACAACATGGAACTAAAATCAGAATTCCATCACTTTTGTTTGTCCATTGCAATAAGCGACACGTTGTTCTCCTGAGAAACAGATACTCCCTCTTGCCAAGCGTTGTTTAATGTTGCTCTTGTTGAGCAGCACCACCAGATTATGCCAGTGAGCCCAACTTCAGAAAACGGGCACTAAAGCCTCTACTGGCACAAGGGGACACAACTTTGGTAATGTTGTGAAGCTCAGGGCATGGCATGACCATCGTTGTAACTTGGCAAAACTATCCACTGTCTTTGTACTGAAATAACAGCTGAGAGTCTTCTGCGATACAAATACTTACATCCAGCAGGTGACATGTAGATCCAGCAGGTGACACGTAGTCAGGATTTCTGGAGACACTGGGTGACTCTAAAGTGGCATTTCAGGTGCTCAGCATGCCTCAGGGTCATGCTTAACATTTCAGACAACAAATATTTTAATGTTTCATTTACTGTAAAATATAGTCATTATAACACATACACGTAGAAACTTAGAAATTTAGTGGTGGTCCTCTCCTGCCTTGCACCTGGTGTAATAACTTACTATTTGTAAAAGATACAAGACATGCTGCATTAAAAGAATATTAGTATTTTGCATTCACTTTTCAAACATATAAGTAAATATACAGCGTACAAGGGCTCACCAGTTTTTAAAACTGCATTTCCAAAGTTTAGGGGTGAGTCAATTATTTTTTCAGATGCACCGTATTCCTGCACTATTTCATCTAGACAGAAAAAAGCAATGAGAGGAGGAATTAGTTTTACAGATGTAACCTGACTTCAGAAGGGATTGAGGCCAGTTATTTACACTAACATATCCCCCACTATACACTCAAAAAAGACTTGAGAGCCTTGGTGAACAAGTTGGCCATGAACCACCAATATGTCCTTGTCGCAAGGAAACCTTAGAGTGTCCTGGGCTGCATTGGAAGAAGCATTGCCATGACCACAAAGGAGGTGATCCTTCCCCTCCGCTCAGCCTGGTGAGTGCTGGGTCCAGTTCTGGGCTTCCCAGTACAAGGGAGAAATAGGCACACTGGAGCAAGTCCAGCAAAGGGCCACTAAGATGATTAAGGGCTTGGATCATCTGACATAGGAGGAGAGGCTAAGAGTGCTGGGATTGTTTAGCCTTGACCAGAGAAGGCTCAGGAGAATCTTCTCAAATCATACAAATACCTGGTGGGAGCGAGTAAAGAAGATGGATGGAGTCAGCCTCTTTTATGTGGTGTCCGGCAGCAGAGCAAAAGGCAATGGGCACAAACTGAACTACAAGAATTTTGTTTAAATGTAAGAAAAAGTGAGTTTGCTTTTTATTTGAAGGGTGACTGAGCACTGGCACAGGTTGCCCTGGGAGTCTATGAAGTCTCCATCCTTGGAGATACTCAAAACCCTGCTGGACACAGCCCTGAGCAACCTGCTCTGGTTGATTCTGCTTTCAGCAGGCGAGTTGGACCAGGCAATCCTCAGAGGTGCCTTCCAACCTCAGCAATTCTGCAACTCTGTGGTCCCTCCTCAGTGGCTCTTACAGGACCCTTTGATGACATCTTTTCCAAGACAAAGGAAAAAGAAAATAAACACCATCAACATACAGATGTTAGCAGTAAACAACTGTACCCTGGGATACCTGGAGACCTAAACTGATCTTCATGGGTTTAAAGCTTGAAAAGAGCAAACTGAACAACATGTGCTAAGTAACGCCAGTCTGTGGTCTTTCACCAAAAGACTGGAAAACTCTTCTTTGCAATGCAGTGTGACAGCAACTTGATGAGCAGTAGCTCTCTTCAAGGCTGCATTAAAAAGTACACAAGGAACCTCAGCAATCTGATATACATCTTTGCTGTCTTGAAGTCTCACTTTAAGTTTACCTTAGGTAAGCCAATGCCTTGAGTGAAATAGAATACTAAAAGCAAACAAAAATCCTTCTGTCCCCAAATAAACTGAAAATAAAGCTCTAATTACAGAGAAATCATTCACTGCCAAGCAGAATGTCACAGAACAGGATTGGTATGACTATAAGATATGTCAGAACTGAATTTCAGAAAAGGATGTAATTTCTTGCTGAATGTCATAAAAAAGAACAAAACATCTTCAGCATAAGTGCTGTAAGTAGATTTAGTTCAACCTATATGCTGAACTACGGAAATGGCCAAAAATATTTAGCTGTAGCTAATACATTATTCCTTATTTGCCCCCTCCTAAAAACGCTGTACTTTCTCCACAGCCCAGTCATCCAGTATAAGCCCATTTTCTCCCAAAAAACATAACTCAAATTCACTATTCTCATATGTTCATGAAGTGTCTTAAATATGCATTTTCACAGGAGGATCCTCCCACCTGCTTATGAAAGACAACTGCTTCCCACCATTGAAATAAGAAATATAACTTAAACACTGGGAAAGCACATACCTCTCATTTATCCAGAACATGTGACATTATTTCTCTAATTAAAATGCAGTTTCCTTTGGACAAGACAGTTTCCAAAGATTGACTGAAAAATGCCAAACTGAGAAACAGCTGTCACACACACAGCTCAGGGTGCAGGGGATCCCTGAGTCCACCTTTACCTTTGAAAGCTGCAAAGCTCCCCGGGTGAGATCATGAATGCTGTTTGGATAGCTACACAAACAGCTTCAAACAATGGTATATTGTGATATATTCATGAAGCCGTTGCTGCAGCTGGGTTTGCTTCAGACTCCATCTGATGTGCAGCTCTGCCAGAGAGCCACTGCAGCAACCCGCAGCCTGATACTATGAGGCACTGAGGAGCCAACCCTACTCCGTTTGAAAGAAATGGGAAAATTCCCATCTACTGCAGTAAATAGCTAAGATCCTAAGTGTCAGTGCTTCCACTAACACTGTTGACACTCAGTGACATCATACCTTGAAAATGTCCTTTATATAAGCAGTAGGGATTTTTAAAAGAAAACAAAAACCCAAACCCTCAAACAGAAATAAAATGCTTGAAGCAGTATCTGAAAACCTGGTTGCATATCTAGCAGAGCTGACATGGCTACTCTTAAAATGACTAGACATTTCCTCTAGCAGCATAAGGTCAGCATTGCCACGGTTCCCTTCAAACAAGAGATTTTCCTTTACTTATCTTTCCTCTGACAAATATCTTTCTGACTGACAAAACATAGACCTTTATTATCTTCCTGTTGGCTTAAAAAACGAAATAGGTTGTTTGAAACAGTTCCAATTCTGTGCATGCATAAAGAACAGAGCTCAGTCTTAACACAGAGCCACCTGCTGACAGCCAAGAATATTCATTTTAAATCCTCAAAATCAGAACCAGTTGGTGTTCAAATCACATACTAATATTTCGAAAATAACGGATAGAAAATAGATAAGTCAATTTTAACCAACAGAAGCCTTTTCTTCCTACCCAAGTTGAATTTGGACTGCTGTCTCTGTTTCGGAGAAAACAACAGTCCTTGGCAATTTTTTTCTCTCTCTTTATTTGTATCAAAGGGCTTTGAGGGAGAGAAATTAAAAAGCAGATCATTAAAAGCAAACTTAACTATGCAGCAATCATGTTGTATCTTTAAACGTTTGTAAACCAGCACAGATACTACGTGTGACATTTGAGAGAGATTCCTTTTGGCAGTTACCAGCACTTCTGGACTTTCATTTCAGAGGTGATTCTGCTCAGTAGTGAACGGAGCTGTCAAAGCCAGCGGGAAAAGAGCACAACGTGACACAGCACACCTCTGACCAGCGTTTGGATGAAGACCATCAGATGGAGCAGCTCGCTCTGAAAGATGTGTTCAGTCTGGGAGTAGACGGGCCTGGTTTTGGACTGATTATTCAGCCCATTCTGCCTCGTGCACTTGCAGGCGTTGCAGATGCCATTGCCTGTGCATGCCTGAGAGGCTATGACAAAACACCTGCATTCAATCCTATTTTAAACCAAACAACTGGTGCCGGTGTATTAGGTGGCAAGGACATCCGACAGCTTAAGGCCATGCAAAAGCAGAATATTTTCTGCACATCCTGACAACCGTGTTTATTTTTTCTTGCTTAGAGTTGTATGAAGAAGTGAGTGGGGTGCATATACAAGATCCTTAGGTATCTTTTTATTTCACAGAATCATAGAATCATAGAATGGTTTGGACGGAAAGGGACCTTAAAGCTCATCCAGTCCAACCCCCCTGCCATGGGCAGGGACAACTCCCACCAGACTAGGTTGCCCAAAGCCTTGTCCAACCTGGCCTTGAACACTTCCAGGGAGGGGGCAACCACAACTTCCCCGCGCAACCTGTTCCAGTGTCTCACTACTCTAATAGTAAAGAATTTATTCCTAAAATTTAATCTAAATCTACCCTTTTTCAGTCTAAAGCCATTACCTCTTTTCCTATCACTACCTGCCCTTGTAAAAAGTCCCTCCTCACCTTTCCTGCAGGCCTTTAAGCACTGGAAGGCAGCTGTAAGGTCTGCCTGGAGCCTTCTCTTCTCCAAGCTGAACAGCCCCAACTCTCTCAGCCTGTCCCCACAGGGGAGGTGCTCCAACCCTCTGATCACCTTCGTGGCCCTCCTGTGGACCTGCTCCAACAAGTCCATGTCCTTATTATGCTGGGGCCTCCAGAACTGGATGCAGTACTCCAGGTGGGGTCTCACAAGACCCAAGTAGAGGGGCAGAATCACCTCCCTCACACTGCTGGCCACACTTTTGAAGCAGCCCAGGATGTGGTTGGCCTTCTGGGCTGCAAGCGCACATTGTCAGCTCATGTTGAGTTTTTCATCAACCAGCACCCCGAAGTCCTTCTTCTTGGGACTGTTCTCAAGCCTTTTTCCTTGGAGTTGCACAGAAGCCGTCTAACAAAACCTAATGTGATTATTGAACCAGCAACATTTGCTCCCTTTCTGGTCTTGTTTTCCTGAAATGCTGTCGGTGTGATGACTGGACGACCGCTGCTTTGGGCTGTCCCTGGCTGTCCTGCATCGCCTGTCAGCTCAGGGCTTGTGGAGCTGTGACTTGCCCAAACTTGAGTCCTGTCCATCCACACAAAACCCCTTTCCTAGAGGTTCTCAGCCAGGCTGGTTCGCCAATAGAGGGCAGTCCTACATTGGGATGGGTTTCTGTGCCCACGCACTCAGATCCACGGTGACTCTACTGCCTGCTGGGTGCACACTGGCCAGACTGGACTTCCCTCATCCGTCCCAGTCAGCCGGTCAGGGCAAGCGACAGACTCGCTCTGCACCCCTGGCATTGCCGATGTGCTGCAATACAGGAGCAGAAGAGCAGCACCTTAAAACCTCACCCTCCAGCTCTCCTCCAGCTTCCCGAGAGCAATTAATTTCTGTGTATACATACACCTTTGGTTAACGCTTGCATGGCCTCTGTCAAGCAACACAGAGGCACTGCATACTTAATGTTTTTGTGCTTTTTAGAGTATGTGTATGTTAGGAGGGAAAGATGAAACATGTAATCTAAGACAGAAATGATTCATCCTAAGTGATCACGGGTCTACGTGTGCCTGCTGTAAGAAGCAAAATGGACATCTGACCCTGATAGGTTGGAGCCAGCATCACAGAAAGGAATGTGCTATGCAGAAAAGCCAATTAGACATTAATATAGTTATAATGTGGAAACAGGGTACAGTGCTTCAGTTAGATCTGTGGAAATAATATGAAATACAACCGATCTCTACAGTGTTGTACCAGGAACAGCAACAAGGTTTAGACCAAAATGACAGACGGGCCTAAGAAAGCTGGCCTTAAAGTGGAAGCAAGCAGGCAGTGCCTGGCAGATCTCAACAGGGATGGACAAAGCCTTGACAAAACACCTAAAGCCAAGAGCCTTTGAGAATCCACTCTGAACAGACCTGAGCTCCCAGGTCTGCACTCAGCACAAATCCATCTTCCTCAGGGCCGTCTTCCAAGGAATGCAGCTCAGAAGGCAGCCAGAGCCCACATTTCAGCTGGATCTCTCATCCCTATGCTTTCCCTAAAAATTGAACTTTATTGGCATAAAATTAATGGAGTTAAAATAGGTTGACCTTTTACCTTGGAAATGCTGATGGCAGTATATTGTGCCTATAAAAGTACAGCTTGTTCTCTCCCCTAGTTGTACCCAAGACTGACTACATCAGCATTGATTTCTTCTTTCTTTAAAAACAAACAAAACAACAAAAAAACCCAAAACATTAAAAGTGATGAGTAGGCCAAATTTTAGCTGAGAAAGTTATGGAGACAGAGGCCTTGCTGAGTGCCCATAGAAATCAAGAGGAATCCTTCCATTTACTTAATGGGTTTTGACGGAGCCTTAACTGAAGGGGCAGGGGTGGAAGTCTGTGCTGATTACCCACTAACAAAGAAGTGTTTGCAATAATCTGCTGCCATCTGTCTTTGTTTTGTTAACCCACTCAGCTGGACCTGAAGGAAACCCCATCAGATGAATAGTGAATTAATTATCGTAGAAATGATGAGTTTGCATTTCTCACCTTCCACATTACCCCCATTGACCATGTGGGAGATTTCCTTGCATAATTGCAACAAACCATCATGAAATTAAAAGGCTACAACTGTTGCATACATATGTATATATGTCATACAAGTTATAAAAATAACTAGATTTCTTCGGCCTCTAAGAGCTGCTATAAGATTTCTGTTGTATTCCGAGGGGACAATAACAGTATCTGAGTTTGGAGGTAGAAAGGAGTTTAAGTCTCTTTTAAAATTGGTAGTATTTCATGTGATTGTTCAACTCTCTTCAAATATATGGACATGGAACTGATTATAGGAATCTACTGCCATAGCATGCAGTGTTATATGTGTATACATCTACTTGGGGGAGTAAAAAGGAATGACACTACTGAGATGAGAAAAGCTATTATTGAATCCGCTCTAACAGGAGGACAAATCCTCTTTTTTAGAGTAACCACCTATAAGCAAGAGTACAGAAGGTTAGCAACAATCTGATAAATCAGTATTAAGTTAGGATTGCAGAGGGAAGGAGGGGACACAGGGGACACCATGTTTAGGGGACATGAAGTCCATCGCCATGGGAAGGAGCAGCATGTACCACACAGTCTGAGTTCAGTGACTCAGAACCAGTGGGACACATATCTACACAAAAGCACTTCAGCCATTTGCTCTCACTGCAAATACACAGTTGTTTATAAAGCTCCTAACCTAGCAAAATAACTGGAAATGTAATATCTCTGGTAACTCTTTGCCAGGCAATGATACTACATAGTAAAGCTACAGCTCTTCTTTCCATTTGCTCCAGAGGTGGTTACTTCAACCACAGATTTATGTTATTCCTTCTACCAGTTGATCAAGAGTGGGTTTTTTTTCCATCAGAGAGCCCTATCCTTCGCTTAGGGTGAAACAGTCTCTTCCTAAGTGAATGTGTTTTCCTCAGTCCATCACAATTCATGATCAACCTAAGAAGATTTGCAATAACTAGGTCTTCAGATTCCAGCAAGTTACTTTTAGTTTAGTCACACAAAAAATGGGCACACATACAATTCTGAGGCCCACAGAATTTGGGAAGGGATCCCAAAACATCCAGAAGATTTTACTGACTCCAGCTCCAAGGAAATCACTTCCTAATTTCAGTTGCAGAAGACCCAAGCAGTGGATATAATTGTCTCAGCACCCTGCATTTTACAGAAAAAATGTTTTATGCATATATATAAAACCAAAGTTATTTGGTATAACTTCACAAGAGTTCAGTAGCTTTTCAGAAGATATTAATTTGTATGATATGTATGTCCAAAGGGTAACAAAACATTGATAAAATTATTTAACTTTGGTGACTCATGGAAGAAGCTCATGATCTCTGCTGCATTAATGTAGCCATAACCATGTTTTTTGAACCTCGTGGAAGCCAGCAGAATGACTGACATCCAGACTCACGTTTGCTTTTTAACTCCAAAGTTGCTCTGCAATAAGGCATTACAGGAGCAGAGTCATTCTCAGTCACTTGTCATGGGAACATGGGTGAATATGACAGTGGATATTCCAGCCCTGAGTGTGTTTGAGAGCTCTCTTATCAGGTGGTAGTAATACGCCCCTAATATCTGTCAGAAAGAGAATGGCTCAAGTGTGACCGTGAGATAAAGCTGCAGCCCTGTATCCCCCTCAACATGTTCCACTCGCTTCATTTCAGAAACCAAGCAAGACCGGGCCAGGTGCTACTTGGATGGTAGACCACCAGGAAAACATGTCCAGTTGGAGCAAAGTGATAAACGGCACGATTTCTCAAGAATCACCCAGACTTATCATCAATGCTACCCTGCCCTAGCCTCACCATAAGAGAAAGCGTATGGTAAATTCATGCTCTGAAGTGTGGTGACCCACACTAATTGGGTTTGTCAGGCATATTACCCAATGATGAGAGTCAAAACTAGCAAAGCCAAAGCTGAAGCTGAGGTGACTGGAGGGCACGAAACTGTAGTTGAGTGGTGGTGGAAAGTGAGAGGTGAATAGTGAGGCTCAGTCATTCAGATCTGGGAACTATTGACCTTATGGTGTAAACCCATTCCCCTCCTTCTGCAGCCTGACCCACCCAAAGGCAGGCCTGAGAGAAACCACTGGATGTTGGGGTGCACCACAGACCAACCCAAAGGCTAACGACTACTCCTATTCCCAATGGATTATAAAAGACAGCTATATGCACATGAAAATAAGTCATAGCATTAAAAAAAGACTTGTTAGAGTCTGACGATTTGAGTGTGGGTATTTTGCAGGGATGGGTACAGAGGCAGGTCAGCTCTGGTTGGAAGGCATTTAGCTCCTAAGTCAGGCTTGGAGTCCAAACTAGGTCTGAGAGTCACTTGACTTTGAGAGTTCCTGCAGCCTTTTTATCCAGAGAGTGAAAGTACCTGAGCAGAATCCAAAAGCACTAAGTCACAACAATATTTTTCTCAGTCTGTTTCAATTTGTGGTCCATAAAAATGTCTTAGTACAGCTGCTTTGGAAATTTCACATGCAGATAGATTAGTGTGTAGCATCTATGAACCTAGTTCCTGTTTGTGTATCTTAAAAATGACAGATCAAACTCAGAGGTCAGCACATCACAGGCTGAAACAGATTGATTTAAGTGCAGTAGGACCCTCAAGAAGGTCACCCATTAATCTATCTGACTATTATTGCCATAGTTTTTATGTTTTGGGCAAAATCAAAATGTGGTAATTGTTATTTTTAACTAAACTTTGAAAGCATGCCATATAAGACATAAACTAGAGATACTCATTGTCCAAGAAGATTTTTTTAAATCTTTTTTTTTAATTAATTAGTGCAGCTACCAAAGAAGCATGAGCTCACAGTTCAGTCTGGGGGTCAGTAGATCTGCAGTGTTGCCTGGAGTCGGAAGCTGTTCAAGATCTGCTATAAAAATCATAACATTGCTATGCAGTCATGGGACAATTCCACACATGATAGCCTCTCATTTTGTGGGGAAAATGAAATTCAAATGCTTATAAAATAGAAAGTCATATTTCTCTCTGAATACTATTTTCTTTCCTTCCTGTAGATGTTAGAAACAAAAAAATATTAACAGTGATTTAGTTTTATTTGGAGCTTATACTTTTTTGAAGTTGCAACTTTTGAAATGTAAATTAAAACATTTCAGAGTATCCTTGGCATGATTAGAATAAACAAATAAAATATTAATTTTCCAGTACATTATCTTAAATAATGAATCTCACAGGCAAAATTTCTGCTTTTCATTACTGCTGTCATAATGTAGCTCTCATTAAGTCAGCTTTCATCTATACACTGCCCACAAATATCTGCAATGCATTCACACTTACAGTATTGCAAAGAAGGTAAATGAGGGCAAAGCCTGACCTTCTGGGTTTAATATCCTACTTACAAAACATCTAAATTTCAATTTGTGTTTGAAGAATTCCACACCACTGAAATACTCTTGGCAGGGTTATTTTCCCATGTATACAGCATGTGCCCATCCATCGACACTATCTTGATCCCATTCTTAAAATCACTGAAAAAAAAAAAGAACAAAATAAAACAGAATAGCCAGCCATGAAATCTCGTAATAAAGGAACATTTTTCTTGGCCAGATGGTTCACTGAAGCGAAGGATTAGTGTTTTGTTCAAACAGGGCTTTCAACATAGGAATCTTTGCTGGACACAGAAGCATTTCCAGCCAATTACAGAGGATTTTAATTAGTACAAAGGAGTGTTCCCAGCTTCTTCTGCACAGCCCTGCAGAGCAGCGAGATCACCTTTAGGAGGAGCCTCATCCCCTCCTGTACACCTAATAAAAAACAGTGGATCCTGCAAAGCTGTTAGGCATTCTAAAATATGTTTCCATTAACAAAGATTCTGAAAAAAATGGAAAATTATAAAAAGCAGCCTCATGAGATCCTCTATTCCTCAGTCTTATCTCAAAATAATCATCTGTATCTAAGCCTTCTGTGACAGATACTTGTCTAATTTTCTCTTTAAAAATTTCAGTGATGGTGCAGTAGTGGTTAACACAAATATTAAGAATGAACAATCAAATCTTTAACATGAGCAGCCTGACAGAAATAAAGCAGAACCAGAGGCAGTGGAGATAGAAACCTGCTGAATAATAAAAACATTTTAGAAGCAAGCATTGTTATTTTGAGGACACAGTGAAGAACGGAAAGTTGGGTCTCTATAGAAGGGATAAGAAGTAGAATTAAATTTACTTATGGTTGGCCACAAGAGTGGTTCTAACAGTTAGCTAAAAACAGGAAAGGGCAGAAAGGCTGAACAGAAGGTTAGCTTTTGCAAATTTAAGCCAACCCTTGTAATCTGTTACCTTTGCTGCTAACGCTGCTGTAAGTACATCTGTTCACTTCTTGCACTCCCTTCTTAGGTTGAGGGAGGCAAGGTACAGAAACACTTTATGCTGCATGAATCTCACTCATGTAATTTGCCAGAGCTTTGAGAAATGGAAGGAATTTCCAAATTGATCCTTGGTGTCCTGATTTGTCCTTTGTGTCATTTGAACACTGGCCCAAGCAATGCCTGTGTCTAATTGACTTCACATCTTCAGTAGGCAACTGATCCCAGCACCTAACAGTCCCCTTACTGTTGAAATGTTTCTCAATGGACAACTTAATTCTCCTTTCCTCCAGGTTAAGCCTCTGTAGGCATAAAGAAAATTTTATTCCTTTCCACTTCATGGAGTTCTCTGAAATAATTGAAACCCTTGATTCACATCTCCACCTAATCTTCCTATTTCCCAAACTAGGCAGTCCATACACCATGTTTTCCAGATCTCTGA
>NW_010167875.1:27420-28956 GCF_000695765.1 Mesitornis unicolor | reverse complement strand
TTCTGGGTTTGTTCAAATTTCACAACTTTTTTCTTGAAGAGTGGTAAGAAAAACCTGGCCTGATACTGCATTCTCACCAATGTGAAGTTGCATGGAAAACTACTCCAAGTGCCTTCTCCTCCCTGTTAAAAAAGCCATGTGCAGGCTTTTGGTTTTTTGTAGCAATATGACCCCTGTGAGGAGGGACTGCAGCAAACTTGTTTGACTTGAACTGCAGTGAATGAGTTACAGGGATGGAGTCAGCCACTGTGCCTTAGCAAAGAGACAGTAAGGCAGTAATTTAGTAAGAGGGATTAACACAGTTGCTTATCTGACTCCACCTCTAGAGTTCACTCCCTTCAACATCAGTCTCGTACTTTGTTCCCTGCATGATTAATGTTTCCAGTGATGACTGAAGCAAAACGTTGCTAGATATTCTGGCCTCCTCACCTCAACCTACAGTTTGTTTTCTATCCTTATAAAAGAATGGGATGATTCTGTCTTGTTTTTCCTATTACAGCAAGTGTCCTTATGCTGAATGTTATCCTGTCACATCCAAGTTTGACAGTAGAGAAACACTTGATAAGAATTCTTTACAGATACACCACTTTACATAAATAACTTTAGCTGTGGCTCACAATCAACCACAACATACAAATCCAGGGGGAAACAGGCTGCTTGGAGTCCAGTGCTCAGAGAACTATTTACTGTTCCCCATTTCCCACTCTCCGTGACATATTGCAGAACTGTAACAAAACTGAAGGTCAGAGAAAGCAGGAAAAGGGTTAACATATGAAAGAGTCCTCACACACCTGCAAGCCCTAAGTAGCCTGAGGAGGAAGAGATAAAAGCCTGGGCTCAGGTTTCTAAGAGGGATTTTGTTGGTCTAAGCTTTGCTTTGAGGGAAGGTGCTGTTTACCAGGGTGGGAACGAGATACCATCCAAGAAAACAATTTGCCCTGAACTAAGATGCTGGTTGGTTGGTTTTTTAATAGCTGATAAGAGCCTCAAAACCAAGGACTGAAGACATCTAGGATGTGTCAGTCTGACTGCTAGAGAAACCTGGAGAGTAAAGTAATAAGGTGAGTGGCTTTTCTGCCTCACCCAGGCTGCTGGAGGAAAAGCAATCCAGGAAACCAGGTAACTACCTATTCCTGACCCTGTAGTTGTGCCCACAGGCATACATAAAAAGGAAAAACTGCCTTGTACCTGCTCAGTAAACAGAAATTGCTGCTCTCCTGCTTGTAGGAATAATACTAAATACCTCCACTGAAGCTACTGTATACATTAATCCAGGCTTGTAAGCTTATTCACAGGCTCTAAAATCAGAAGCTGAGACACTTAATCTGTTGATTTGTCCTAATGCTGAGAGGCTTCAAATGAGATTGGCTTCCACTGTTGCTATATTAGCTGTAACTAGGTAATATGTAGCATGTAACTCGGACGCATGCTAAACAAAATCCTCTTTGCCCCTTTTCTGGGTGAATCAAAAAGCGAAACACCCCTAAAGAAACAGTCCTTTTTTAAGTGCAGCACCTCACACCTGTTACTATAACC
>NW_010167875.1:17126-27364 GCF_000695765.1 Mesitornis unicolor | reverse complement strand
ACCCCCGCCCCCCCCCTGCCAAGCCTCTTGGGGCGGGCTGTGGTAGCAGCGCACCCCCCTTTTCCAAACCGCCAGGCGGGCACAGCTCCTGGGTCGGCCGCGGGGGAAGGACCGGGCGGAGAGGCCGCCTCGCCCCGCCCCGCCGGGAGGAGCGGCCCTGCCCGCACGGCTTAAGCGTCGCGGCCGGAGCTACCCCCCCCGGCTGGGCCGGCCATGGAGGTGGTGCGGGACTGCGTGGGCTCGCGGGTGCGGTGAGTGCGGGGACAACCCTCTCTACTCACCTCCCGGGCGGCCGCTGACGCCAGCGGCTCCTGGGGAATGAAGAGAAGGCTCCGGGAAGTCCTTCCAGTATCTGAAGGAGGCCTAAAAGAAAGCTGGCAAGGAACTGTTTACAAGGGCGGGTAGTGATAGGGTGAGGGGCAATGGATTTAAACTGGAAGGGGTTAGATTTAGATTAGACTTTTTGCAGGCACTTTTCACTATGAGGATGGTGAGACACTGGCACAGGTTGCCCAGGGAAGTTGCGAATGCCCCCTCCTTGAAAGTGTTCAAGACCAGGTTGGATGGGGCTTTGAGCAACCTGGTCTGGTGGGAGGTGTTCCTGCCCATGGCAGGGGGTTCTACTGGATGATCTTTAAGGTCCTTTCCAACCCAAACCAGTCTGGGATTTTATGACATTGTCCTCATCTGGGCACCAGAAGAGCGGAGTCTGAGTTATCTGTCTGCTCCAGCTCTTTGGGAGCAAAGGGCACTCTCCAAGCACGGTGTGAGGGCCAGTCACAGTGGGTCGGCGGGGAAGGGGGAGATTAAATCTGATGGACACTGGGTAGGAGAAGCAGGCAGGCATACTCTTACAGCCTTCTGAGCCTCAGATGAAGCTCTCCTGAGGGGAGTACCAGTAGGAGTTTTGAAGTTTTCACTCCTTTCTGAGGTGCAATGGCTGGGATGCCTTCACCCAGTAGTCAGTGTCTTGTGTGTAAAGAGCGTGTGTGTCAGGCGTGGAGCCTCAGGGTAGTGTTAGGAGCCACTTGCGGTCTATGACAATGCGACTGTGACTCCTGGCCTCTGCTGGCCTTTCAGATGTGCTAACTGCATCCATAAAGGTACAGTACATTACGCCACTCAAAAATGGACCCAATTCTAGCTGAGGTTCTGGTATCTCCACAGTTCATGTTTTAGCAGGGAAACCAAATCTGTAATCTGGGCAAAACCAAAGTCGTCTGACTAATTTCTGACTGGTTTTTTGGGGGGTGTTTGTTTTCCATAGCTGTCGCTGCTGTTGTCATTTTTCTGTGAACTCTAACCTAAAAATCAAACTGCCATATTCTAAAGCCACTTGTGTTGTGCAACATTGATTTTTCTGAGTGAGGCTGAGGATCATTGCACCACATTCTTAGACAAACATACGAGGCATGTTGCAAAGAAAGATAGGGTGAAATATGTGTGCAGGGCTCAAGCCAGGCTTTTAATGCCCAGTTTATTCTCCAGAATAATTAATTAATTCTGTCCAACCAGCCTTGACGCTACATTGAATGCTTGGGGTGGTGTCTGTGCGTCCCTCTTTAACAGGTTGTAGTTACACAAAACAAACTGGACAAGATGCTAGAGTTTTAAGATATTTGCTCTTTCAATTAAAAAATGCTTTTTTGAGTTCTTATGTTTTCCACTGACATAGGATCCTGCTCTCTTTTAAGGAAGAGCTAGGACTAATCTTTTCATCTTTGAATAATAAAAACAGTAGTGGAGTTGTCTGTATCTGACATGTCACACAACTTTCTGATAAAGCTGACTGTACCTTAGTAAGTTCCTTTCCTCTTCACTGCTTGTTTCCTGACTTAGCTTGATCAGCTTTTCATAGGAAATTATTTTTGATAGCTCCAATCTAGTAGAGGAATTCCCTGCCTCAGGAATTGGTTTGTCTGGTTTCTGAGGACAGCTACAGCAAAAATGGTTCTTTCTAGGAGCCCTGTGTGTAGGCTGGCCTGTTTGTGTCTGTGGCCTTTTGTGTAGAGGGGAAACAAAGCAAAAACAAGCTTTCAGCAACAGGCCCAGAAATGAAAGAGTTTGCACTCTGTTTATCTGGCTTTTTAAAATCACACTGGATTTTGTTTCCTACTACTTCTCATTAACTAAAACCTCAGCCTGTACTGGAGCCCCTAACTCATTGCTTCATAAGCAGATGTAGTTTAAAGATGGTATTGCCTGCTTTTATTGAAATGTAGGTGAAACAGTATCAGTGTAAAATAACTCCCTAAGAGTTAGATTCCTGTTAAGTGACTGTCTGGCGAAGCTAGTGAAAGTCTTGATTTATTAATCTTGTTTTTGTTTGTTTGTTTTCCCCCTCTGACTTTACATCTGATAGAACTAGGTAGCAGTGTGAGGTGACTGATCTTAAGCCCTGAAGAAACTTCTGCTCAGAGCTGCAAAATATTACTTGTATAGTTGGCTCTGCTAATGCCTGAGGTGAACCTTGTTGCCTCAAGTCCTGCCCATGAGTTGTACCTCTAACACACTTTCTCCTGTATCAGGATGTATGTTTTGGCTTTTTTCCTTATGCTTTGACTTTTGTGAATGGCAGCTTGGTTTAAGTAATGGGAAAGAAAACTGCTCTGCAGGACTGGTATTTTCTGTTCTTGCAAAAAAAAAAATTATCTTGGCAGTACTGTCATAAACATGACTCAAGTAACTATTGTATGTGTTAGTTTTCAAATATGTGAGAAGGAAACTGATGTAACTAGCTCTGAAATTCTCTTGAATCCCGAACATGCACTTTCTAACATCTGGGTGCCCTGCAAAGTGGAGTCACCAGCCCTGAGGTAGATGAGTAGGCTTTATAACTGAGAAGTCTTGGGTGATTCAGAATGGGAGCTCTCCACAGACCAGTGGGGTGACTGGGGGACTATTGACTTAGTCAGCAGAGGGATTAACAAGCACACCCTGTCCTAGCACAGTTCCCTTCTGTGGAGCTTCAATGCCTTTGTCAGTGCTACTCTTGTCACCTTGTCCTCCTTCCTTGTCTTGACTTTTCTCCAAAAGGAAAGTGTTTATTAGCTTTTTGATTTGAAACAGTGCCTGAAAACCACACTGACTGCTTATCCTCACCAGTTTTGTTACAGGAAAGAGGGAGATTTCCACCAGCCATGTATGTACATGCAAACTGTTGAAAGCCAGGGTCCTAGTATTTAGACAGCGCTACCAAGAGGGTATTAGCCTGAGCTAGAATAAAACTGTTAAACATTGCCTTCCTTTAAGAAAAATAAAAGCTCCATTAATGCTGAGGAGTTTTTGAGGAAAGTGAACTTCGGTGTACAGAGGAAAGCCCCAAAGCCCTTAAAGGAGGAATGAGAACTATAAATAAATTAGTTGCTGAAACTCTGTCTGGCCACTCACAAAAATTACTTTCTATGCATCCCTAAAATATGCTTAATGACCAGATAGGAGGTTTGGAAAAGATAGTTATTATCACTGGTCAATGTGGAGATGCACAAAAGGTGTGACTGGGACATTATTAGTTGTGTAAGTTTTTATCATTTCGTCATTGTTCTAGGAGTTCCTGTGTTAGCTTTTTGGCTGCAGAAAGACTGCAGTTCACTCTCTCCCCCTCTGGGAAAGTGCCTGAGAATAAATTTTCCTATATAAAGCTGACCTTTTACACATATTTGGGAGAACAAAATGGGGATGCATCCTTTTTCCACCCCTGTATTATTCAGTATTAAGGAGCAAAAGGTACACATAGGTAAAGTCCAGGAATGTGGGAGACAAAATATTGTCTCCCTTTTAAAAGACTTATTAGAGATCAGTCCTTTCCAGGTGTCATGCAGAGGGCAATTTTTTGTAAGCTGGCTGTTGAATTAACCACTGTAATTTGGCAGCAAAAAGCTGTTACTGGATGTAGATGGGAGCAGGTCTGTCCCTTGGTGTGGGAGTAGGCAGTTACCAGTGTTATGTGCTTGGTTTACCTAAGGGAACCTAAACAGTCGCCATTAAAACATGCAATTGCCCAGGAAAATTTAAAACCTCTTCCTAAAAGTGTTGGAATTCTTTCAGCCTTGTAGTTTGATCTTAATTGTCATTTCATTTTCCTTCTCTTGATATATCAGGGCACAACAAGTCTTATTTTGTGATTTTTTTTTTAATTTTTTTTTTCCCAAAACTATATGAAGTTTTATAGGCTGCAGATATTATTCATAAGATAAATGCCTGGGCAGTTTGGAAGTCAAGTGTAACTATATCAAAAATCTCCACTTGTGTTCTGATCCTAGGTGTTTTGAAGAAGGATAATATGTTCAGTCTTCTTAAAGCAAACTCGTATCAGAAATAATTAGTTGAAAGTAGCCTTATGTGTTACTTCGTGGAGTGTTTATCTGCCAGGTAAAGAGAATGATCTAAGTGGCTGAATTCGGGAAGAGCTTCTGCCTTTCTAATTCAGTGTTAAAATCTGTCAGCTTCACTGTAGTTGTGACCTTGACATCAGCTGAGCTAGAGGTGGCCCACATCTGCTTGAAATGCTTTTAATTTTAGAAGTGTTTTCAAATGTCACTGGCAAGAGAAAGTTCAGAGACAACATGTCTGTAAACATGTTTAGTTTTGAAAGCAAGCTCCACGAGTCTAATGTGACCTGTGAATTCCTCATAAAATGTGCCTATGTCGCTGAACTCCAGTCCTCCTTCCTCTCACAGTATTCAACATGACTATTTTTATAACTATGCTGATTTTTTGTTTGTCTTAGATCTTTGGTATCCGTGGGAGCATCTGTGGGAGCAGTTACAAAACAGACCATGTTCCCTCCTCTCATGCCTGCAGGGCGACCTTTCCGTGTGTCCAATGCCTCCCGAAGCAGCAGGAAAGGAATTGTTGCAAGCACTCTGCAAGAGCTCATCAGCAAGGTATAGCAAATGTTTCACTTTGAAACTTACAGTGAAGTACAGTATCCCAGAAAAGCAACTCACAGACTCTTGTTCTTCTAAAAATCAGTACTGGGGAAGTTCAGGAGAATGTCAGATAAGCAAGCCTTAATATTAAATGATGGGTCTTCTTTAGAATGCTAAAATCTACTGGTTTTTTTGCAGACTTTAGATGCCTTCCTTATATCTGCTGGAATAGTGACTCTGGTTTTGGAGGAAGATGGCACAGTTGTGGACACAGAAGAGTTCTTCAGGTCCCTGGATGATAACACACACTTCATGGTTCTAGAAAAAGGACAGAAATGGACACAAGTAAGTTTTGGCTGCCTCTCTCTCACTTGAATAGAAGTGAGCCAATGTCTGTGGCTGCTGAAATTGTTGGAAAGCAGAGAGAAGAGGGAGAAAACTTCCCCTTACCTTAAAGAAGGCAAGGTATCAACTCCTTGTTAAGCCTTCCTGGCTGACAAATAAATTATTTTTTTTTCTGTCCCTTACTTGGACATAAAACTGTTGGCAAAGATCTGCCAAGAACTGAAATGAAACATTACAGGTGAAAAGAATTATAGGAGAAATCACTTGCTTTTGGAGAGCCTCAGAAATAACTTTGTTCTTTATCCTTTTTATAACTTGAAGAAAATTAGGACTTTGACTGCATGAAGCTAAAAATACAATGTCTTTAGTTTTTAGAGGGGAAAAAAATATCTAAATTAAGCGAAGTAAAACAAGTTTTGCTTTGCAAATGCAGTAATGGTTTAGGGAAAGCTAGAAATACGCCTGTGTTTAATGTTGCAAACAGCTACCATCAAAACCTAATGATAGTCTACATGCTTCAAGGTATTTGAAGAACTATTAAGCCTGGCTAGCTTTAGCCTTCTGATCATATCAACTCAGTGTCCAATTTGTAGTTTTGTGGGGGAATAATCATCTGTATGTTAATAAGATAGAGTCAAACTCCTAATTGTCTTTCCCTGAAATGGTTGTTGCTAGAAAGTTAGAAGCCAACATCAAAGCTGGCATCAAAATCTCTATCAGGCACAGAGCTAGCTGAGGAGGCCTGCCATTTTTCCATTTGCACACAGATGGCTTAATTGCGTGGCCCCATTTTTCAGTCCCCTGCTGCAGCGTGGGCAGCATGTACATTCTTCCCCAGGGTACCTCACTGGCTTATCAACCTGCTGCATCTGGGCCATGAACTCCAAGAGCGGAAAAGAAATTGCAGCCAGGGAATGACTCCACCTTGCTCGTTCCCTCTGTGTCCTGTCTGGCACAGCAGCAGATCAGGTTTGAATGCTGTGCTGAGTGACAGCAGAAGGACTGCCACAGCTTCACAGGGCAACTGGAGTTCAGAAAAAGCTCTGTCGTGCGTTTTCCAAGTATTCTGGGTTGCTAGTGGGGGGGAGGAGGGTACGCTACCAAGCATACCAACTTACTTGTACATGTCCGAAATTTTTGTTGGTAGGAGTCCCCGTTGCCAGAGCTTGGAGGCTATAGAAGTAAAACAGACATAAAATTGCTGGCTAACGATATACTACAGTGTTTACCCTGGCCTGACTTACCAGGGGAATGTGCTGAGCAGACTATCAGTCTGTATCCGCTAGATGTCTCTGTAAATACGGGTCTTCTCTACTATTTTCTCCTTGAAACAAGCGATCCTGAAAGCACCACTGGCAGCCCTGAAGCAGGCAAGGGCCACTTTCAATAAAGGAGACTGGATTTACGGTGGAAGATGATTTTCCATGTTCCTCATCCTTTGCTTTTTCTCTTAAAAACTCAGTATTAAACCCTAGGCTTAATCAGTAGTCGTTCCCTCCCTATGTTACTTTTTTTAGCAGAAATAAAGAGAGGTGTTACGCACCAGGATTTGAAATGAGGACCTGGCTTTTCACAAATGTAATCTTTGCAACTATCTCTAAGAGTGCCCATCAGTATTGTGTCAATCCTGGTAATTTGGTTTCAGTGTGGACTAACTGTGCTGCCTCAGCTAGCAGCGGGAACATACCAGGGTAATTAAATGGCAGGAACACTGTCCAGTGGCATTACCTGTGGCTTCAGTATACCCTGAAGAAGCTGCATTACAAGAAAGAAATATTCAGGAGGTGCTATGTCAGTCTAGAACTTCTACATTGGCTTGGAATAGCTTCAGAAGCCTGGTCAGGACTTGAACAAAATTATGTAAGCTACAGACTTGTTTTTTTCTGTGTTAATGCTTTTAATTCTAGCTTAGAATTGATCGAGAACTAGCCCAAAGACTGGAATAAGCAAGGTACATCTGAAGACCTGCACTGTTAATGATTGTCTTGTAGTTTCCTGGCTCATGGTACAAACTGTCTGTCTCCCTCTTTTTAAATTAGACAAGAAATGGAGTTGCCACTGTGAGACCAAAGAAGAAAATGGGAGTAGCTAACATCACATTTGATCTGTACAAGCTAAACCCTAAAGATTTTATTGGCTGCTTAAATATCAAGGCGACCTTCTATGAGATCTACTCTATCTCATATAACATCAAATGTATGGGAGCAAAAAGTGTATTGCGGTAAGTATGTTTCCACTACTGATTAGATGGATGCATTAATGTAAAATCTGTGTTTGCTTATTGCTTCTGTGAAGCAAATGTGTTTACAAACTTAGTATTTTTATTAATTCTTACATACCGGCCTATATGCTGACTCTTCCTTTGTAAGTTGGACAGCTGACTTGTAAAAACTTACTCTAGCTTTTTATGGTGGGATCTTAAATTTCCCCCAAGGCAAAATCTTATCAGCTTTTGTTTACTTTGAAGTGTATAGGTACAGCCTTTTTGTTTTCCTGAGAGAATTTTGACTTTTGACTTGTTTGAAGAATGCATCAGATTCTTTGAAGGGGGACACTCAAGGGGGTGAAATGAGAGGTATTTGAGATCTAATGTCAAAGGTCTTAAAGCTTACTCAGGCTTTGAAATACCTGGCTGCCAAATTTGCCACCTGAGCTTACATGGTGGCGAAGGAAAATGGAACAGATATGACACTCTCTACTGTCCTAATGTGAATTTTTCATCTGTAGTAAGACTGTGTGATGTCACTGTGTTTAAGGCACCTGGTCTCCAAGCAAACTAATGGAGCATAACAAGGACTGTGGTCTCCTGCAGGGACCAATCTGTAGTGGTTCTGAGTTCGGTAGAACCGGCTGTCGGGAAATGCTGTCTTATGCAGGGGCAAAATAATACGTGTCCTGTCCACTGCTTTCAACAGTGTCTGTGCTGTGTCAAAAACAGCTGTGTCCCGCCCTGGCTGAAGAGAACTTCTTCTGAGTTCAGATTCTTTCACAGAGGTGCCATACTTGGACAGCTGTTAAGCTGCAGCCCTGAATTTCTCTAACTGACCTTTCAAATTCTCGTTAAGACACAACAGTGTAGTGTTGCTGCCTTTTATTACTTGAGGACCAGGTCTAATCTGTGCAGAACAAACAAATGTATATGCCAGTAAGTGAGGTTTTCACTTCCTTTGAGCAACATGCAGTTTGAAATCTTCAAATAGTCCCTCCTCTCATGATGTAGGTATTAAGCATTGTAATGCTAATTTTGTTCCCTTTCTGCCTGACTGACCTCTCCCACTCTACTTCGGTGGTCCCTTGCTTAGTCTTTCAGGCTGCAGCTGGTGTGACTGTAGGTGAGACTCATCTCTCTGGTTGCACTGCAGTGATTATCCAGCTATACGCTATGCTCACCTCTAGCACTGGCTTCATTAGGGTTTCTTCAAAGCAAAGGTTCACCCTTGAACAGCTGAACTCCTCCAGTTCCTGTTTGTCAAGTCTCTTGAGCCAGATCAAACTCTGATTTCTGGCTGTCTGCTATGGAGATAAGTGTCGGCACTGAAACTTGCAGTGCTAAGGAGTTTGTGACAGTTCTGCCTCTCTGCCAACACAGGCAGCTGGTGAGGAAAAAAGGTACTGGTGAACAGCTGAAGTAGCTGTGGAGTTCTTCTGGAAGCACAGTTATGTTAGAGTTGAGCTGCAAGGGAAGTGCCAGTGTCAGGGTGGGAAAATAGCCTGCTAGCAAAGAGCAAGGGTGACAGGAGAGAGAACCTTGGGTACTCCTGAACACAACAGTGAGATGGCCTGTCCCAATTTGCTGTTGAGACTGGAGACAGATGATGTTAGGTTCTTGGTGTAGTCTCTCTGCTAATGAGTTCCAGCCTTCTAACTCTGATGCTTTCTCTCCTGAGCCCACCTGTGAAGTGTGAAGGGAAAAGACTTTAAAATGCTGCAGTTGTTCATCGGTGGGAGGGGCTCACAGCCTGCCAGGTCTGATCAGTGCATTTCCCCTAACTGCTTTTCCCTGTAGTGTCCAACTGGAGGATCAAATGTCCAGTTCAACAAATAACTTCCTCTGTGGCTTAAGTGACAACTGCTCTCGTGTGCAAGTGACACACTGCAGCTGCTCAAAAGCTTGGTACCAGGTGCAGCTTTCTTTACAACTGTAAAGCTCCTTGGCCTTGTCGTGTGGTGAAGGGAAGGACACACTGAAATGGCATATGTGTGGGAAGCACAAATAAGGGTATGGTGGTTAGGTTTTTTAAAAGGCTTTCCAGCCTCTAAGTGCAGGGCATCCTACTCTTCTGAAGCATTAGTTTTTCACTGCAAACCTTCTCTCATCGGGAGGGGGGGAATGAATCTGTAGGAAGAAGACACTGTCTTCCCTGCTAGAGCACAAAGGAGAAGTGAATAGCAGCAGAGGGATCACAGCTGTGTTTTCTCAAACAAGAATCCTCCTTTTTTGCAGAAGAGGAAGGCAGGTCTAGTTTCTGCATCTTGAGAAACTGATCCCTTTCCAGTTTTGGAATGGTTCCAGTTCCTGCATGCCACTTCCCCAGTGTCTCAGATTCATACCTGTGAAAGTCTGCTTAATGTCTGGGGGATGAGGCTTGAACATAGCTCTCAGCACTGATGTCCCAATTGTTTCTTGGAGAATGGCAGGAAGATGCAGGTATAACTAAGCTGAATAAATGCCCACTCAAATATGATGATCATCTCTATTCTCCTGTGATCCTGTGGTGAACCACAATCCATATTGTAGACCTCTGATGCTTGCCTGATCTTAGTTTATGAATCTGTACTGTCACACAGTATTATATATTTGAATGCTGATATGTATTAAAACTTCAAAAAAATAGAATAGTTGTGAACTGAGAACTCTTAAGGCTTGCAGCTTGGGCAGCATTAATTCCCCTGGCTTCACTTGTTTTGCTGTTGGGCATCCACTGTGATGTGATTGCACAGCTTCAGATCTAATCAAGTTTGATCTGTAGGTTGAAGATACATGCAGTGTTGTATTAGTGAATAGCATAAAGGTGAGATACG
>NW_010167875.1:0-17095 GCF_000695765.1 Mesitornis unicolor | reverse complement strand
AGGAATGCTCCCAGGCAAAGTTAAATCTTCGTTGGTGCTCTGGTCACTTGAGTAATGGCTTTGCAGAAGGCCTGTAAATGTCTTAACAGGATGACAGCCTGCTTTAAGTGTTTTCTGGTTCTGCTAATGTGCCAATAGTTTTCTATCAATTAATGGCCATAGAAGTATTTGCTCTAAAGAGGATGTAAAAATGACCAACCTCTCAAAAGTGCAGAGGAATGAGGGAGTTCTTAAATATATCTACCTAATTCATCCTAAAGGTGCTGGGGGAGGATGGGGCAATGTCACCCTGTTGGTAAATTACTTTCTTTTTTTAAACAAACGGCTTTTCTTCTAGGAGGATGCTTCAGCTAATATCCCATGCAGCACAAATAACTGGACAGTTTCTTCTCTATGCTGGAACATATATGTTGCATTTGATGGGTGAATACGATGAAGATGGCACGTGTACAAGATCAAGACGGGAGTAATGAACACAGCTGCACTTCTGATATCGGATCCTTTTGCTTAAGACATTCTCTTGCCCAATTTTGATTGTAATGATGCTATAGTAGGGAGATGTCCACTGATGTGAACTAACATTTTTCCTCTTTGGGAATGCTTGTAGGCCTTAGTCATAAAATAAGTGTTTGGTGTTCACAGGCTCTTAACACAGCAAAAGGATGGGTGCCTAGTGTGTGACAATTCAGCAAAAGGAAAGAGGGAAGGTTTTTGCTCCAACAACTCAAAATGGAGTATACTTGGAAACTTGCACACTTTGTAACAAGTGGGATATTTCTTGCACTGATCAAAACATAGTTTGGTTGGGTTTTTTCATAGCTGCCTACTTGCCTTCTGAACAGACTGGGCTCTAAGGGTGGAATGGAAGGGGCTGTGTTTTGATTCTTAACAGTGCTGGCATTAGTGTCCAACTGGCACTGAGATGAGGTACAAAAGGGTTAAGTGTATTTACCTACTGCTGCTAAAAATGGAACTATGCAATACAACTGAATCCTGATTCAGTGACTGACTACTCTCGTGAAGTCTGATTGAATAAAGTACAGCTACTAAGCAGAAGCTTAAAATTTAGCCTTACTTCCTTTAAAACACGTAAAACCATTTAATCATTACTATATTTTTCACGTCTACAGAAAGTTCAAGTTAGTATAGCTCAAATCAGTTGAAGAACCTGATATATTTCTTAATGGGTCTGCTGTCCAATTCTGCCTGAAGTATTGAATAATTTGCCATAACTTAATGAATATGGCTTACAAGAAACCTCCTGAGGCTTTCTTCAGATGTTAAACCATCACTTCTGCAGTTTATACTGTTCAGTTACAAGATGATGCTACATTCCAAGTTACATGTACCTCAAGTATCAGATGTTGGATTTGATGCTCTGTTTTCAGGGAATCGGGAGCAGCAGGATACTGTCTAGTCTTGTGTAACATACATATGCTCTAAACTGAGTATTTGCAGTTTTGTAGTCTCTCAAGACAGGCTGTATTAAAGGGCAAAGTTTTTAATCCTTAGGTAGAATCATCCAGAATGTTTTCTACAGTTCAGTGAACTGCCAGTATGACCAGCTTCCAGCAAGCTTTTCCTTAACAGTGCAGAAAACTGGAAAACAAGCAGCATTAGGTGTCTTGTGTCAAAATACAAACTCCTGTTGCTGAAGGGAAAAAGCCCGACTTCACTTGTTCATTGGTGTGGCTTCTGAGGTTTTAATTTGCTTGGTCATGAAGAATTTTAGTAAGTTATGGTCTTGCTTAAGACTGAAAGCTGTTAAGGAGACAGCCGATACAGGTAAATGTGTCTGACCTGACAGCAGGTGCCACCGAGGAAGAGAAGTTTTGGTGACAGAGGGAACAAGTTGGGCTGGGGAAGAAAGCAGTGGGTTTGAAAGGGAAAAGGACCAATGTGGACCCCACAGTGCTTGCCATGCCTCTGCTGAGACAGGAATCCATTAACTATGTGCATCAAGTGCACTGAGTAGTTGGAGGAAAACCTCATCTGCTAAAAGAGGAGCAGGTGGGCTGAAAAGATTGAGCATCATGATCTGTGGAATCTATTCTGACCTGCCAGCTGGGTCTGTTCACTTCAAATGTCACTAACATGTGGGAATGTTGCTCTTTTATCTGCAAATTTCACCTTCATATATATGTATTTTTGCCTTCCCTTTATGAATGTGACTTAGCCAGCTGGAGCTGCATCTTTCAAATCAATGTTGTGATGAAAAGCAGCCTAAATCCAAGTGTTGAAGGGACTGATGGTTGCAAGTTCTCTAGATCTCTGCCCGTCTCTTCAGTAATGGTATTACAAATAAGTAGACAGCTAAGAAAAACATTGTTTTTCCTGATTCCTGTTGTTTCCCGTCTACTTCTGAGTGTTTGCTAGAGTTGGGGAGGGCATATGACTGGGCAAGGGGAGGACTGGTCCTTTCCTAATTTCTCCCAGGGAAGAATGTCTGTAACTTGCAGCACTGTCAGGTTTCCTTCAGAAGAAAACAAACTGTTCTGTGAGTAATTAGAGATTTTCTTAAAATGGAAGCTTTCTATTTCATCTGTATTGTTTTCACACTGTCCCTGTCCTGTCCCCACCACTCCCCCCTAAGTGATTGTTTTCATGATAACTGCTGCTGTTGGTCAAATTCTTTCTACCCTTATCAAGGAATTGCCTTTAACTAATGCAGTGCGAGGACTTTGTCATTAATTCTTTCTGCTTTTAAGGACCATTTATTCTATTAAAACAAGCACACCTCTAGAAAGCAAACTGTGTAATGCTCCTAAGAATATTTATGTTGCTAATGGTATAAGCACCAACATTAAAAAAATAAAATAAAAGCCACAGAAAAACAACCCCAAACAAACAAGCCATCAACTTGTTCAGTATTGCATTAACTTGTGTGAAATGCATCTTCAACATCTGTAATACAAAAGCTTTTGCAAGTCTGTGCAGATCTCAAATTCTAGCCTTCTGTAGCCAGAGGCAGTTGTTACAGAGCTGACACTCTGTAGTTTCCAAGGGCACTATCTTGGAACCTAATGTGATCTAAAATGCTAACTCGGTATGAATTTGCAATGTTTTTAGGCAGCTGCTGCTTTGGTGGCTTAACACTTAAAACTTGAGCTGCTGAAGGTCATGTGAGCTGTGAAGTCTCCATTTCGGAGCATCTCTGTCCTCTAATTCAAAATGCAAACAGCTGAACCAACTCAGCTTTGATATTTTCTCAAAATGGGAGAAGTGTCTTGGAACATTCTAGGGATCTGAAATTGCTTCATTGCTTCCGAATCTGGGTTTTGCCACAGGCTTAGGCTTAGTTTTTGGGGGAAGATTTGCTACTGTACCAACTTCTTTCCAGAGATAAAATTTTGGCTTTGAGTCAAACTGGCAGAGTTGGAGCCAGTTTTATTTTTCTGGGTTTTTTTCCCAGACTGCTTATGAGGCATAACTTTTACTTCAGCTGTATGCGGTACACAGCAAAAAACAACTGCAGCATTATCAAGCTTTCAGAAAATTGTACAGAAGTTGTGTACAATATCTAGCAAGAGATAGAAAAGCTAAAAGCACAGGCTCTTAACTGCAAGTGTGTAGAAAAGAAGAGCCAGCTTTTCTACTTGACGTTTTTACCTTTGATTTTTCTTTCCACAAGCTCAGTTAATCTGCACTTGTTACTGCTGCAGTCAAGGCTGGTAGCACAGACATGTTGAAGGTGTGAAATGTGTTTACTGCCTCCTTCCTTGCCCTGGCCCTTTTTGCCTGTTGCTTTGCATCACTGACTAACAATGCACCAAGTCATACTCTAGTTACCAAAAAAGGAGTTTTCACTGAAGTACTCGATCTTGTTGACTCAAGCACTGTTCATGTTCTGCAGGCAAAACAAAGTTATTCTTTTCATGACTAGAATGAAGAATCCAGTAGCTTGTGTGTATGTAATTTATCATTACTTCATTTCCTTCCTTTCATAAAACCATGAAGTTCTTGTTTTCTTGCACCTTCCTATTCTTTCCAGATAAACGGGATTACAAGCTTTTCTGTCCAGGTAGAGAGGAAAAGGCAGGGTCTAAATTCCTTAGACCATTTGGAATATGCTCTAGGAAACATCCTGAATCCCCTCCCTACAGAGAAGGGAAGAGTAAAGAAAGCAAAACAGGACTTTGGGCTGAGGCTTTTTCAGTACTGTGAGTAGAGAGGTAGGTATTAATAATTTAGGAAATGTTGGTAATTCTTAATATTAACTGTGAAATATAACCACATATGATCATTTGTAACTGACTAGAATTATAACTAAATAATTTCAGCATGCTTGTTCCTGAGATAGCACTTGAACTAAAGGCACAAGCTTCTTTAATTAAAAACAAAAGTAAGCTGAAAACCAAAGTACATTTTTTACTTGATGCCTCAAGCTTTACTGGAGGTATTAATGTGATTAACATACCACTTCAGTTGTGTATTAGTGAGTATCCTTGTGAGGTGTAGCATTTATCACTACTTTCTCTACCTTACCTTGTCATATATGCAGTTAAGATATTTAAAACATGAGCATCGCCAAGGGAAAATGGTATTTTACCACTTCACTACTTTCAAGTTCAGTAGTTTAACTTGCTATGAAAATTGAGATGAGTGAGAGTTAGGTGCCAGTGATGGCAATATTTTCTGGTATGTGGTGCCAATTTTAAGAAACATTGTCCATGAATAAATAAACTAAAATGGTAACTTTGGATGTTGTCTGTTAATTTACAGAATAACTTATTCCTGAAAATAATAATCAATGTCAATGGATCTGTGGTCTGCCATAGACAGTTTACAAATGCTGGCCTGCAGCAGTAAAGTAACCGGATAGTATTGTGTGGCTCTTAACTCTTTACTGCTGACTCACTTTGAGAAACTGTGCAAACTGTGGTTTTTTTCACGTAAAAGGAATGCCTTCCTCCAGCTTTTATGAAAGCTGCAAAAGACTACAAACTGCTGAGTACAGGAGATTGAAGGCTTTGGCAATCTGTTTTCACTTCTGCTTCCTCATGGAAAACTCCCTGCAGTCATATACTTACAGACAGAATAGTACATATATTGATTGCAGGGAAATGCTAATTTAATTTGGAGAAATATTAGATTTCTCCAATTCAGAATTAATTTAGATTAACTTAGCCTTCAGGAGGAATAGCATGCAAGGGTGATACCAGTCTAGTGTACTTCTGTCTAATAAGTACATCCTGTACTCAGCTTAAGTGACACTTTCACAGACCTGGACTATTGAGTAGTTTCTTCTCTTGTGGGAGAAACAAGGTCTGATTTTTCTGCTGTGGAAAAGCGCAAAATAGCACTGTATTGGATTTAGTGGCAAGGTGTTGTCAGGGAGGGGCGGAGGGGTCCTGTGGAGATTGCCTCTGTGAGTAGAGACCAGGGGCTGCCCCTGCATTGTACAGAGCTGCTTTCAGCTGACTCCAAAATGAACCCACCATTGCCCAAAGCTGAGCCCTTCAGCCAAGTTGGCAGTGCCTCTGTGCAAGCATATTTAAGAAAGGGTAAAAAATACCGTGCAGCAGCTGTGGGAGAGGACTGAGAAAAATGTGAGAGAAACATCCCTGCAGGCACCAAGGTCAGAAAAGAAGGAGGGGGAGGAGATGCTCCAGGTGCTGGAGCAGAGATCTCCGAGAAGCCCATGGTGAAGAAAGTAGTCCCCCTGCAGCCTGTGGAGGACCCCACACCACAGCAGGTAAACATACCCTAAAGGAGGCTGCAGCCTGTGGAAAGCCCACATGAGCAGGTTCCTGGCAGGAGCCGTGGCCTATGGGTGAGAGCCCATCCATAGCCCAGCAGGAGCTGGTTTTCTGGCAGGACCTGTGCCCTGTGAGGGACCCATACTGGGGTAGTCTGTTCCTGAAAGACTGCATCCTGGGGAGAGGACCCACACTGAAGCAGTTCCTGAATGACAGGACAGGAGACAGGGGGACAGTCCCATGCTGGAGAAGAGGAAAAGCATGAGAAGGAAGTAGCAGCAGAGAGGAACTGTTGTGAACTGGCCATGACCTCCTTACCCTTGCACCATTTGGGGCCAGGGCGACGAGGTAGAAGAGTTGGGAATGAAGGAGTGAAGTTGAGCTCAGGAAGAAGCAGGGGAGGGGGGACAGTGATTTTAGTTTTGTCTTTGTTTCTCACCATCCTACTGTATTTTTCATTGGCAATAAACTAAATTAATCTTCCCTGAGTCAAGTCTGTTTTGCCTGTGACGATAATTGGTGAGCTATCTCCTTGTCTTTATCTCAGCCCACAAGCTTTTCAATCTTATTTTCTCCCTGTGCCCTGTTGTGGAGATGGAGTCAGAGAGCTGCTCTGTGGGCACCTGACAGCCAGCCAAGGTTAACCCACCACAAGTACAAAGCACTAAAAGTAAAAATAAGCAAAAAACAAGCTACCTGTGTCATAGGTGGCCAGTAAAATTAGAAACCAATCTCTTGGAGTGTTTTCTGAATGGCTTTTTACAGCTCTGTGTTTCCAGAGACAAAATCCAGTCATACACAGGACAGGGCTAATATTTTCAGTTGTCATGATACAAACTATTTAGCAACCTCAGTTTCAAGTATGGTTTTTCTAAAGTCACCCATCAATCTGAGTCATTCATAGTAGGTTCCACTCCTACTGTATTCTTGGTTAGGAATATTTATTAATAAATTTTAATTATCATTTGAAAGAGAACATTGAAATAGTGCTGTTAGTTATTTTATGAAGCAGCTAATGAAATGTAGCACTAAAGATACAGTATGCCTTTTTAGGCTCCAGAATCAGGATAATGCATGCTATGCAATTCGAACATAAAATGTAAATTGATCATCAGTTTTCTAAAAGGTCTGCTTTAATAATTTGCATACATTATGTACAGATTAGGTTTGAGGTTTCTTTAAAGCAATGTAACTGTTGTCACAGGTTGGCTGTGTTGATTCTGTTATGTTTAAAAAAAAAAAAGCTTAGATCCTCCGACAACTATATTTAAGAGAACATTAGCTTAATAATGTGGGTAGTCAGTTATATACCCAGAGAAATCTCAGACATCTAAGAAGTCCTTTAAAGTCTTAAAGTTAGGTATAATTATTTCTGACACATTTTGTAATTACACTGAGAAGTCCATAAACCTTTATGTTAAAAGCACTTCTAATTACAAAGCATCTTCCCTTGCGTAGGTAAGTGACTTGGTTTGCTGCTGCTCTTTATTAAGTAGTGTTTTCAAATGTTCTTCCTTGATCTCAAAAATCAAGAAAGAAAAAGCAAGAAAACAACAAATAATCTTATTTAAGATGTGCTGCTTATTTATTATTGAACTAGACAAACTGAAGTCTACAGTGCACTCTACTTTATTCCTGAAAAGCTAAAGTACAAATTTAGTACAAACATAATTTAGGTGCTCTCTCAGCTGCAGCTTTCCTGCTTTCTTGCCCACTTAAGGAAGTGCCTAGAAAAGCTGCCTAGAACAGTTGCAGAATATTGTTCTAATCTGCACATGGCTCCCTGAGTGACCATGCTTTCCAAAGAAAAGTCACTATCTTCCAGAATAACTTATGTGTCTTCCAAAGACAATTGATTATTCAACAATAAACTCATTTTATTTGAAATCAGAAATTACTAAATAGTTGCTGCAAACAGCTAGCTATTCCAGTTTCCCTGAAAAGCCATTTAATCTTTGGATAGGATGATCCAGCTGTTTTTTCTCATCATTATAAGCATTGTCTGCAAACTACATTAAGATCAGAATTTCATCTAGAGAAGAAAGGTACAGTCTCTAATAGTTTCCCCTCTGTGACCACTAAATTCAGTAAACAATTATTTAATATACTTTTATCTGGCCCTGACATGGTACCGTGTTTAGTTTTCACAGGAGCTGTGATCAGTGAACACAAAGCAGGTTTTGTCACCAGCTGCATTAGCAATGACTAAAGGCAGTAGCAATCTAATGGATGAAAGTCACTTTTGGTTCCATGACTTCAGCCTCTCCAAAGGGTTGGGGTTGGTTGGTTGGTTGGGTTCAGTGTTTGGTTTTTGGGGGTTTTTGCCCCCAGAAAACTCCAACTACTACATTCTGGTTTTCACTTGGAAGCTCCCAGTGCTTTTTGCACTGCTACTGTTTTCCTTCATTTAAACCTTTCTGTATGTCTGGTGCCATTACCTAGATGTCACCAGCTTCAAGCGCTCAACTCCTTCTGCTATTTTTCTATGCCTTGCTCTCATGACCCCTTTACACATGCAACCTGTTACGTTGTTCCTCTTGTGGCCTTCCATCACCTTTTCCAGCTTCCCTTTGGTCACATTCAAACTAAAAATACTTAATGACTGAGGAAGAGAGAGTGGGAGGCAGAGGGACAGGTGTTTAAGCAAATGTAAATTTTAATAAAAGACATTTATATCTGTCTTCCTCTATCTGTAGTTCATATTAAGTCATCTTTACATGGAACTGGTCTGCCTTCTTGTTTATGTAGCATTTTTAGCATAACTGTCTTCCATACTAACCAAGCTGCTATCCTGAGATAAAAAGCTTTTGACTACTTAGAGCTGCGCCCTATTCCTGGCAGACCATACAGGCCACATGTAATATAAAGTCCTTATTCAGTACAGAAACGGGGCACCACAGTGAAATCGTTCTACACAACGGACACGTATCTCACCGCAAATCTTCCCTGCACAGGCAACAACTGCGTCTCCACACCCTTCCCGCAAAGCAATGGCATTCAATTGTGCAGTCAACATATATTGTAACCCCATATCCTCCTGGTATCATTCTGGTACACTGTTTAACAAATGGACCGTGAAAGGGATTATTCACCGTGGGCGGGCAGTGGGTTGAGTCCTGGCCACGGGCCAAACTGACCTCTTACATTCTTAGCATTCATAAGCCTTTAAATCATTAATATGGTAATGCTGCTAATAGGCTGCAGTCCAGGCATACACCCTCAGTCTCACTGCTGCAGAGTGGTTTCTAAAAGAAAAATGATCTGTTCTTTGTGTATAAATGTTACCTTCATCTCCTAATTCTTTCCTTCCTAATTCTTCCTCTCCTAATTCCCAATCAGTAGCTCTCAGAGGCAGATGCTTCAGCTGCTTTTGTGCATTCAGTACCAGACCACATTCCTTCAGCGGCTGTACCCACCCGCCCCTGACAGTGCTGCAGACTGCGCTGATAAAAATAAGCCAGGCTTTGTCCAGCCGTAGCTTCGCTGTGCTGTTTGTCCAGGGGCTGACAGACTTGTGAGAAATGGTGCTTTTCTCCTTAAATCTGTAATCTGAGAGACTCGCTTGTGAAGCAGGCTAGAAGCGGTATGCTGGTTTGGTTTGGACATGTGTGACGGGTGAGTAGCATCTATGCTGGTGAGGTATAAGTGGCAGCCAGGAGTCACTCAACACCAGAGAAGAAGGGTAAGGAGGAAAACTGAGACTCATCTGTGAAACCCAGGACCTGACCAGAGCAATTTATAATTTATTTTATCTGCAAAACTACTCTTACAAAAGAAGTGTTTCTTGCAGTGAGATGAATCACTTTTTTACTATACATTTCATTTGAGATATGTGCTTGGCCTAGCAAGTGTTAAATAACTGACAGTCTAGACAGGACTTCAACCTTTTGTAGGTCTGATGTTTTTTCTTCCTTCTCAGAGAATAAAACCATGAAAGGTTAGTTTGTGTAATGCAGCCTACACCTATCCTTCCCCCCTTTCCTTCCCACATGCTGCAGTACAGATCTCTGTTGCAAGGTGTTTTACTCAGGACTCTTAAGGAGACTGAGCTGGATGGGATAAAATGCGGGTGCTCTTCTGCTTTAGCAACAAAAGACAAGAAACAGAGTCTAGATCAGATCTATCGATTGTGCTTGAACCTGATCAGCTTAATTCCAAATGATCTGGGGAAAAAAGTAACAAACTGGTGAATCTTTTTGATTGTGTAAAAATCTTCAGGGTAGTCAAAACTGCTATCAGTTGGACTAAGTTTCAGAAGTGTTTAATACTGATTTGAATAAAACAATATCTGGTGAAATTTAATATCCATAACTGCATAGCACAGGAAAAAACAACTCTGTGTCTGCAGTGAAGGGATCTAAGTTAGCTGTCACCACTCCCAAAAGACATCTTGGACATAGTGTGAATAGTTCAATGAAAAAAAAGAAGCTTGGCAGCAATCAAGAAGGCAAGCACGATGTTAAGACTTATTAGAAAATAAAGACCCGAGAAGGAAGCATCCTATGCCACTGCATAAATCAATGGCCATGATTTGAATACTGTCACTCCCGTTTGTCAGAGTCTGCTGTAGAGCTGGCACATATAGAGAAGGACAATAAGCAAGGACTATGACAGTAGTGCAATGTCCCCTTCAAACACAAGGAGATTAATTAAGATAATACTTTCAGTTCAGAAAATTTTGGACAGAGAGAAATAAAGAAAGAACAAAACAAATACTAAAACCTTCACCATACACACAGCTACTATGGCCATTAGGAACTATTAGTCACTGTTTCTCAGAATAGAAGAATTATGAGGCACCAAATTAAGGCATCAGCTTTAGAAGAGAAAGAAGTACTTCTTCACAGAATGGAATTCAGTTGTGCATGGCAGACAATGCCATAGGAGATTTTGGAGGCTGAAAGTGTAACTGGGTTAAAAAAGCAATTACATAACTTGATGGATGATTGAAGAGGACTGTTAAATATGATGGCCCAGATCCATTATTTGGTTCAACAAAGACTTAATCTCTGATTGCCAGGATATAGATAGGCATTTTTGGGGAAACATTACCATACTATTTCCCTAGCATCTGTCACTGGGTACTGTAAAAGATGTAATTCGAGATTAGATGGATCTTACATCTAACCAAGACCAGCTGCTGTCAGTGGTCATCTGGTCAGAACATGCTTTTTCTCCTCTAGTCTTTAGCATGACTTCTGGTTAAAAAACCATATCATCCTCATTCTGATGTCTACTGCACTCAAAACACCAGGCCTTTACTGATAAACTCTGCATTGTATTGGCATCTATTCAGAGCTGTCTAAACTCCAAGAGCAAGTCAGCAATATCTCAGATTCATCATCCTCTTACAGCTGTACCACCCACTTGCTGCGTGATACAGAGTACACATTCCAGCTAGAATTTCTTTTTACTCCATCCTTCAAACAGCTCAGTTCCCCAAAATCTCTGATGTGCAGAGAGGCTGGAGAGTTGAATATTGACAAATTCCTGCCTTTATTTTGTATTCTAATATTCTTGGCTGTAGCTGTAAGAAAACACTACCTGAATATTTTACTGACTCTGTTGAACACACAGTGCAGCCCATTCTCTGGCTCTGTTTGTTTATGTAGCTAAGTGACCTGTCAGAATGGAAGTTAAAAACATAGCCACACCAAACACTCACTCTGCCTGACAAAACAGGCAGGTACATGCTTTCCTCTTCTCCAGCTGCTACAGCTGCTGCACAAAAACCACTGCGACCAACACTGCAAAAAGTCCTGGATGAGTTACTGTTAGCGTTGAGGCTAAGCACAGGGAGAAACAAAGGGCTGAAAGAAAATACTTGTTGCCAAAGGACAGAGAATGTGTTACAAATGAAAAGACAGTAAGTGCTGGAAAGTGCAAGGGCAACTGAACTCAAACATGTTATTATTCAGGGTTGGAGTTTTAATGTTTTGCCATTCCTCTTGTCAAACAGCGAGAAAAGTGTGTGAAAATGCAGCTAGAAAGTCCTTTCGACAAGATGCTGGAATTCCTTCGGTGTAGCTTCATGGTCTCTCAGACATTTCATCCATAAACGTATTTACCCCTGACCTGATGTAGTGACCTCTTGATTTAACATTACAAAGGCCAGAACACATCTGGTGGGCTAAAACACAAACACCAGCATTATCTCCACTGACAGCTACAGTTGTGAAGCAGACAGGTGAGCAGCATTATGACAAACCCCGAGTACTACATTTGAGGATAGGTGGCAACTGGTGACACCACAGCTTCCACAGCAATAGGCTTAATGGGAGGAGGAGAGTGGGGAGCAAAGCAAGAAGCTGTTTGAGGACCATGTGAAATATAGTGGCTTTTCTAGGCAAAATATAAGCTGCAAAACACCTGTGATAAATGTGTATGTTGGTACTAGCCTTATTATACTGTATGCTTCTGTGTGTGTGTCTTGCTGTCTCCCTTCCTCTTTTAAAAGATTTGACCAGGGTGTCGGGTTCTTGAGCCATTTCCAAACTCTTCTGCAGCTGAAGCATCTCTGGAACTCTTGCAGATTTTGTCACAGATTGAGAAGGAGGTGGTAGTGGAGATACTTGGGCACACACTTGCACAGAGCATGACATCCCACATTTTGGTTCTTCGGGAAGCCAGGTAAAAAAACCCCAAAGCAAAACTGGTTTAAGATCTTTTTTTTCCCTTTTTTTTTCTTTTTTTTAAATTGCCTGAAAAACTTTCAGACTATAGAGGAGAGAAAGGAACAATATTGACCCTGGGAGCTTCCTCCTAAAGGACCTTCCGCCTTATTTATCGCTTCGGTATTTAATGTAAATGCTAGTGAGCTATAGTGTTTAGTCAGCTCTGGAAAGACCCTTGTTGATATTATTATGTATCAAAATACAATATATTTATCATTCTGAAAAAGAAAATAGTAACTCCGATGTTAACTGTTCTGCTGTGACATGAGTTTCTCTCTAGGTGTTAAAAACCCCAGTAGACAGAAATAGTCCTAGCAACAGCCCTGATACAAACACAAATGTGTTTCCTGAAAAGCAGGAAGCAGCTCAATAATCATATCATATGACTAGCTAAACACAGAAGAACTTTGCTGAGGTTTTTCCAGGGCATTAAAGCAAATTTCCATGTGACTTTCTGGGAGATGACAGTTGCTTCGGCTGCTATTACTGGAAAATCCTTTTACTCTGTAGCATGGGCACCTTACGCATTTTGTCCTGCCTTGTGAAATTTGTCATCTTGTAGGTATCCATTTCTATTTTAGTCTTTGCAAGAGAAAGGAGTCCATGAGAAAGGCTGAAGGCAAGAATACTGGAGGCTCTGCAATCCCACATGGCCCCATCAGTTTCTCTTGACCCTGGTCTTTACTGCATGGTCAAGAATAAGGCAAAAATGCCTTTTTAAAGGCAGCTGAATCTCGCACACAAGCAATACAATTACTTCATTTGCTGTTACTCTCTGATCCCACCACTAAGACTGACAGCCAAAATCCTTGTCAGTGCTGACTAACAGGAATAAAGAGCCACAGGGCCTCTGCTCGTCACCTCTGCTGCAGCACCGGAGAGTTATCCAGTGGAAATGAACTGTTCTGGGATTTCACCAGCTAGAAAAGTCAGACTAATCCAGACTTGGTCTGGATCTTCCTTATTCCTTATTCAGATCTTCCTTAATCCATGTCCTGTCCATCATAAAGGGTCATGCCACTCCCTAAAATGCAAGCGTGAACCTCTTAATATTTAATCATTTGCTTCCACACCTGAAAGCAAGACATACTTTTGTAAGGCATGTAAACTGAGTGTTCAAGAGGCTGCCTGGAGCATGACTTTGCAAAGTTGGGCTGACAGTTTGTAGCTATCGCGATATCTGACTAATTTTTCAGGTTGAATGTATTGATTTTTTTTTAACAACAGAAGTGGAGTTAAAATTGCAAAAGGAAGGAAAAAGGGAAAAACAATGAAGGTAGTAAATCTGAAAGTGATATCTTGAGCTTTCTTCCTATTTTGCACATGGTGAAAAAAGGGAAACTCTAAACATTAAATTAGCCTATGAAATGAATGAGAAGGAAAAAAAACTGATTTATGAAGGTTATAAGTCAATATATATTATAGGTATCCGAGAAAGTGACTACACAGCCAAATACAAGGGAAAGTCCATTGTACAGAATTCACAGCGTGTTTCTATGTTAATCTGTTGGTGCCTTAGATTTCCAAGAGGTGTTTAGTGGAGTTTTAAAACACATCCAGAAGTAATCCATAGCAGGTAAGTACATAGCAGGACTTTGAAACACCTAAGTGCCTTTAAAATCCCAGACCAAGTCTGTGGAGACTTGAATGCACAGGTTTTTGCAGACACAGATTATAATGGCACCTCCACCTCCTAAGTCAGCTGAACTGCTAAGAAAACACAAGCATGGATGAAAAGGATTTGACGGTACATTTACATTCAATGACCAACAAACAGGTATTGCTTCTTTTCAGATTACTAGCAATAAAACACAGAGAAGCTGCAGGTTGATTCAGGTCTGACTGAATATTAGAATATACTTACGTAGCTATAAGGTGCATACAAGTGAGATGCAGATTTGTTGAGTAAACTGTTACCTTCATCATGCACATGGTGCTACAGTCTTACACGTACTTCAGTGAGTTACCCTCTATGTGTGGGAAACTGGCTGAAGTGTTTGACCAACTGCTGCTCCCAAACAACAGACAAACCTTTCAAAGACGACAGACACTGGCAGTGCAACATATACAGCTTTTCAGGAGGCACATGGGCTAAAGGCTCTACTACAGTATATTTTCATTGGTTCTTTTATCGCTTCACTACCCTACCTATGTCTATCTTTTCCTTCTTACTTTTATTTTTTAAATATAATTTGAATCAGATGATCAAATGGGTTTGATCTACCACTGGGTTATGTGATTGAAGGTTTATCTGCACGAACACAAATGAGCACAGAGGAATGGTGGCAGGAGAGGGAACCCCAGTAACACACACAGAGAAAAGGAGCCCCTGCCCCAGCTCCTCCCAGAGAGGGATCAGACCTTGGGCCAGGTGTGACACCCATCACCTCCTGTCAATGGGAGAGGCTCCATGGACCCCTGTACAGAGAGGGATACTGCCTCCAGAGGTACAGGACTCGTTAGGGGATCGAGGGGAAGAGCATCTTTTGGACTGTACAGGAAGACTTATGGGGAGAAATCCAAGGTGGGGAAAGGGTGGGATAAAGGTGGTTTGATGTGGAAAAATAAAAGGATACAAGGTTAAAACAATCTAGTTGGGTGTTAACAGGTTGCTGGTGTACACCTCTATGCTATGCCTTGCACCTGATCACTTCAGTCTGTCTTATTAAACTGTATTTTAATTCTTTTCCTGGGTGAGAAGAGGTCTATATTCCATGGGCATTTGTGAGTATGGTGGTCTGAGTGCCAGCAATTAGAGGTGGAGACCACAAGTCATAGGGACTGTATGTCTGTGCTGGAGCAACTGGGAAGATCAGAGTGCGTGCATATTATGTGGATCTGTACATCAGTGTGTGGACACCAGTAAACACCAAGCCAGGCTAGCTGGAGAGTAGAGTAAGAAGCTTGTGAGTGAAGTTTTGGAGCAGACATAAGACCTTGTAAGATAGTGAAGAAACAAGACAGTCAGTGAGGTGGCTACTGGAGGGACCAGGAGGTCCAAGCCAACTACTGGGAAGACTGTGGTGGGGTCTGTGGACCAGCTATCAGAGACACTTGTTTGCGTGTTTGTGTCTCTGTGTGAGGCAACTGGGGATCCAGGAGCCAGACACGGAATAGGCCAAATGTCCTAAGACCAGCTACTGGAGGAGAGAGCCATAGTGTGTGTGTTTGTGTGTGTGTGTCTGCATCTGTGGGTCTGAATACCAGCAACTGGAGTGGAGCTATGGGCCTCTGGGGATGACATTTCCAGGTGTCAGCAACTGGGAAGACTTTGGATCCAGGAATCAGCTGCTGAAAAGGATAAGCATCTAAGAACAGCTACTAGAGGGATCCGTATTGCAGAGATGTATACAAATACATATTTATTTTCCATTAACGGGCTGTTGTCCTTATCTGACAGAGAGGGGAACAGGATGAGGCAGTTTGTGTTTGTGGGAGTGCTGCATTTTCTGCCTGTGCCAATCAGTGTGGCCAGCCACGTGTGTATGTATATGTTGCAGGGGTGTGCGCCTGTGCCTATTGGGAACACACACTCAGCCTTAACCATTAGCTGGACCTGGGAACTAACTGAATTTTTAAAAGTGGCATACCAGCAGAAATGATGGCAGGTTGATGGCAAATATGAGCCACTCAACAGTATCTGGAAGGATCTGCAAAGCTGAGGGAGAAAGCCAGGCCTGGAAGGCATATTCAAGGACATACAGAGTCAAGCAAAGCCCAAGACAAGCTCATTCATCAGGCTACTAAACAAATGACTTGTTTGTGGATCTCTTCCAAAAATGCAGATCACACACAGAAGGACATTTATTTGAGTCCTTCAGCACAGAAAAAGGCACATAGTATCCAATACTGTGCTGGTGGCTGCTTGCAAGGCAAACACATCGATCCTCCAGCTGCTTCACTGATGTGCAAAAGATATTTGACTCAGCCTAGCGTGGTGTGTGTGGGCTACTCAGAGGTCATTTGCAAGAAGCTGCTAGACCTACTGAAAAACATTTATGAAAAGGCAAGATAGGTGCCCAGAGCACAGTCTAGCTGACATCAGTCATGTCGCAGCAACATAAGTGCAGACAGGCAGGAGGTGGCCTCCCAGCCTAGCACAGATCTTGGGTTATTTGGGGGCTGTTTATTGATGGATGGGCATTATCTTAAATGTGTTCAAACTGGAGAAAGCACCCAAGATTCTTCTCCCCGAGTCGCCTTTGATCAAGCAGATAATGAGGCTCTGTAACTCTGCCCTCAGGGCTGCTCTTGCACAACAGCAGAGGTGCGATGGGACAGCAAGGATGAATGTCTCCCACCAGGGCTATGCATCACAATAGACTCCGTAGACAATGGCAACCCATGGAAGAGTCACACTGGCACTACAACCTGCGGCCAGGCTAAGGCAGCTTTTCTCTACCTGGGAAACTATGAAACAGCTGCCTAAGGGGATCATAAAGGAGATACAGCAGTTGTGGGAACTTGTTTCCTCTCTGGAGGAGAAAGAAAATATCTCTTTTCATTAAAAATCAAGCTATTCAAACTATGCATATTCCAGGGCACACTCTGTATTGTGGTGACATGAGCTTTCAGGAAAGCCGCCCCACAGAGACTGCTTGCCTTCCCAGTTACACTTTTCAGGCAGCGGCTTGTTATCTGTTGGCAAAGTGACATCAGGAAACGGCAGCGCAAAGCAGATGGTGGCAAGGCGTTGAGAAGGTCCATCCATTCCTTCGGGTG
>NW_010167874.1:25492-39003 GCF_000695765.1 Mesitornis unicolor | reverse complement strand
TCTTGGGCCCCTTTACCTTCAAGCAGCTTTTAGAAGAATACCCTTCAACAAAAGCATGCACTCTCGAATATTTGGATTCATGAACTAGTTTACCTGCTGGTCCAAAAGTTTCTGAAGACTTTTCTAAAATCCCGGTTGGATCAGAAATGAGTGAATAGAAGTTCAGCAGTTTATACATATTTTGCCAGCACTCAGCAGAAGGTTCACTCTGTTCTGAAACCGTGATAGAGTCAGAGTCATCCATATGAATAGTCATGTGGTCAACTACATCTTTTGAACCTTTCCTGGACACTTTAGAAGTTCTTCTTTCTGACCTCCCCAAGGAATTCTTGTTTCGAGACTCTTTTTTATTGTTCTCATTATTTGATCTTTTGTTCTTGGTGTTGTTCACTCTGTTACCTCCATTAAGACTTCCTCGAGAGCTTCGGCTGAAATCAGAAGAGCGGAAGTCTCTGTGTTTGCGGGTTTTAAAAGTAGGCGTTGGAGAGGCCGATCCAGCTGTGTATCTGCTAAGTTTGATGTCCGTCTGTGTGGCTTTGATATCATCAATCATTGTGCTGAACTGATGAATGAGACGAACCAGTGCCATATCTACGTGCTGGCTTATAGACTGGCACGAAATTGTAAAATTACAGTGAAAAGTATTATAATAGCGTTTATTCAAGTCGTGAAAAGAAAGGGCGTTGGTGGAGTTATGAGGTGTGCACATGGATTTCTCCATTACAACAGCACTAATACTGAAAGTTTCTAACATCAAAGCAGGTTTGAACTCAAGAGGAGGAAGATTGACAGCTCCTTGCCTAAGGAAAGGAAAGGTACAAGTTAATACTATTTCTCTTTTTATGGCTAGCATGGAGTCAAATACTTTTTACACCATGGTACATCTACTTTACTGAATCCAATCCTTCATTTCCATTAGTTCTAGATATCAAAATGAATTTTTATACTTTCATATTGCATGCTGCTAACACAGTACTCATTCAGTTCCATGTAAACTTTGGCATGCAATCTTTCCATCATAACCTAAAGCTTTGCTGAAGGGGCAGGGGGTGGAATTCAGCATTTACAGTGAAAGTAATAACCTCATTTTAAGGATCAATCACAAAATAGCATTTAAAAGCTTCTCAAATTTCCCCCACAATTATTTACATCAGCTCTCCCCTTCCCCAAACTCCAATTTTCAAAAGTAGCCGAGGTTCAAATACTTAAAATTTCCAAACCATTCCATGAGAAGAAAAAAAAAATCTAACAGGAAAAGAAAACAGATAAGATTAAAAGAATAAACAACTGCTCCTCATTCTATGGAAGCTGTTTAGTATTCTGTGTCTCCACATGAAAAATGTAATTGCTGTTCTTTAACCAATAAAGATCTCACACCGTATCTCACACCATACCTTCGAGCTCGCTTGCTTTTTCTTTCCTTTGCTGTATCTGAATCAACAATATCTGCTCTTAGGCAGTCCAAAGTTCCTGAGAATGAAAGGTACTCTCCGAAGTACATCCTGTAGCAGAGCGGCATTGCATCCTGAGACTGAATTCCGGTGTAACTTAGAAGAGGTTTGAAAACAACCTACAAAACAAAACCCACTGATTTACTTGTTGTCTAGATTATTCCTATATTCTTGCTCCATCATTTGTTGAACTACAATATTTACAATGATAGCTACATAATACAGAACATTTTCAAGTTTTATTGACAGTGCTGTGAGACAAAAGGGGGATAAAAGGAGCAGCTTTATGGACTTTCTGAGTAAAAAGAGTGACTACATAGCAAGGTAGCATCAAATGCTTAGGTACAGGAGCAAGGTTTCTGCAAATTCCCCTCAGTAAAAAGGACTCTGGAGAACTAGATTACTCTCATATATGCTCCAGTATGTTCTTTGAAGTTAGTGACAGAATGAGGGGTAACGGTTCTAAGCTGGAAGAGGGTAGATTTAGACTGGATCTCAGGAAGAAATTCTTTACTGTGAGGGTGATGAGACACTGGCACAGGTTGCCCAGGGAAGCTGTGGATGCCCCCTCCCTGGAAGTGTTCAAGGCCAGGTTGGATGAGGCTTTGGGCAGCCTGGTCTGGTGGAAGGTGTCCCTGCCCATGGCAGGGGGGTTGGACTGGGTGATCTTTAAGGTCCCTTCCAACCCAAACCGTTCTATGATTCCAAGTTATAAAACAATGCCTTATTAATCACCATTCATAAAGCTTGTTGTGGAACACCTCAGAGGTTTCTTATGCCTTTCATCTTCGCATAGGAATGCATAAGAAACATGTACAAGAACAGGGTAACGCTTTCATCATTGTAGTATTTTTTTTAAAGTAGTAACTAGTTTTTCCTTACAAGAACTCCAAAATACATCAGCAAACCACACCTACCTGTGCATCTGCTAGCTGGACTGCAGGAAATCCCTGGTTACCCTCTTCTACACCTGCAATGTCATCCTGACTGGTGCTGTGCTGTGAGTGTGTGCCATCCAGGGTGTTCTGGTCACTAGACAGAACTGTGTTGAAGTCTGAAGCAGAGGGTATTGTAGGAAGATTGGGTGCCACACCTAAAAAATAAATACCCATGGAACACTAACACCACAGCAAATTTTAATGCCACCAACTCTGTTAACTCAGCAAGGTTAATTATATAGAAACACATGCGATACACATAGAAAGTCAGAGTCCTAGGCAGGTCTATAACCTCACAGAAATGACATTCAGGATGAAGAAACAGTCTGATATTGCTGAAACAGGTAATAAATAGAGATAGTCCAATGACTATTTGGAAAGCACAAAAATACTTTATTATTTTTGCCCTCCTTCCCAAAGCCTTTTGTCTGTATTGTATTCTTTAGGATACTTAACACCTGTTTAAATTGAAATAGTTTATAGGCTGAGTTGCCTATACCATCAACAAAAAGCAAAGATTATCCACGGATGCAGATACTTGCTTTTAGCTTTCACTGTGCTATCAGCTCCTGTGTTTTATTAGTCACATGCACGACCCACTAATTAGATCTCTCTCACAGTCATAAAAATGACAACCACTTCCCTGCAGTTGCTCTATTCACAAGCAATCAGACATGCAGCACAAGGGCAAAGCGATGCTGAACTGCCTGCATCTTGAGTCTGGTCTGGACTCAACCTCCACGAGACAGAGCTGCTCTGCAAGTCAAGCTCTGTAAGCCAAGGCTGATTCTTCAGAACTCAAGCTTACAGCACTTATCAGAGAGCCATGACTACACGCCTCCACAGAAAATTGATTTGGATAGATCTGTGTTTGAGTTAAAATCACAAAGTAAATTCAGGAGCTTGTGAACAAACCATTATAGTTTGAGCAGAAAAAAAAATAAAAAATCTTCCGAAAACAAAATTGAAAGCTATACTTCTGCCCTATGATTCTTTCTGCAGAGAAGCACATTCCAGTTTACTGGAGAGCCACACTAGTTAAGCAAGGTGTACATCACAAAGATGTTTTGTAGAATCAGACTATTTGTTCTATATTAAAAACAAATTTAAAACAACTTCTTATTGCCTAAGATTAATATATTATGATTAAAAGAGTGTTAACAGAAAAAACATTCAAATTTAGTATTGGTGAAAATGAAATTATGAATGATGACAGGCTTACAAGAATAATAAATAAGCTGTAATAAATTGTTATATATCTATTTCTTTTAATACACTGAAGACTTTCAGTAACATAGATATTTTTTTCTCTGCATTCCCTTACACCAGTTGACCACTTCCCATCCATGAAGAACTATACTCTCAAAACAGATGTTTATGTTTTGTCTCAAAAAAACAGAAAAAGAGAAAGGATTCCAATGTACAAAATCTTCACTACAAAAACAGTATATGCAAATGAGAGATTAAGAATTACTAACAAAATCCAAGGAACTCTGCAACTGAGGATGATTTTATGGCTTAGCTTTTGGTGGCTACACACGTTTTTGGCAGCTTCACTTACAGTTCCAAATGTAAGAAAAAGCCACATTTTTGGAGGCAGGGTGAGGGAAATGAAAACAACAGTTTTAATCACATTTGTTCATCTTCTGGTTTGTGAGAAGTCCCACAAGTAGTGTTTACATCTGCTGAACTTAAGTCTCTTGCTCAATTACTTTCAGAAAGAATGTGGTAAACATAGGAACAGTCAACCCAAAATCATCTCTTAAATTCAGCTGTAATTAGCAATACCTGTTGGAAGACTATTGTGTCCAGATTTGGTGGCCGGACTTTCTTGCACTACACTTCCTCTGTTGCCAACAGCATTTGACATCCAGTTATAGAAACTCACAGAAGATGGTTCAGACAGCAAAGGATGCTCAGATAACATGTCTGTAGCCACAGTATTTCCTATACAGGTAAGTCAGAAGCTTTAGCATTTGTTGTATCAAAGCCAGCAAGAATCAGGAACACAACGTAATTTTACTGACAATACACATTTACTTTTAAAATAAGCCTAATCCTCAAGGTATACTCCAGTATGTTATGTATCAAACAGTACTACAGGAGCTACCACAGAACTTACACTAAAACACTAATGGATGGTGCACTACAAGTGTATTTGCATTTGTTCATCTCTATCATTAATTAGAGGAAAGGAGTCATTAAGAAACCAAAATACCTTTTTTTCTGAATAATATTTCACCCCCTGACAGCAAAGGAGAGAGTTTTTAGAGAAAATGTGGTATCAAACATATCTGGTTATATCTGTATATAACAGTGCACTTACAGAACATAAAAATTTAAATGTATGCATTTCAAACTTTACAAAGCACATTTGCTTAAAAGATCATTACTAAAAATCTGCAAATTATTATACACAAACCAAGTTACTGGAATGTTAGTTTTAGTCCACTTTATGACCTACTTACAAGGTCATGAAAACATGGCAAATAGAGAATGATCATTTAATTTCCTTATTCATTCAAAGAGACTCTCACTTAAGTAATTGTGTATTATTATATTCAAAAAATAATAAGGCTAAGTAAAAGGAAAATATTTTATTTATTCTGTTAGCTGTCATTTCTTTTCCCAACTTGATGTACTTGCTGTTTGCTTCGAAATGGCATGGTGCAGCGATGTCTAGGAACTGCTATTAAAAACTATGATTCTTATTTGGGAGGAGGTGGGATCTTAAACAGAAATGATAATTCATAGTGAAAATATAGTACCTTCTCTAAATCATTAAAATAAATCAGTCCTTTCTTTCCGTCCCTTTGGCTTGCTTATGCTCCATCATACCTGTTCTTGTTAATGAACTACTTTTAACTGCAGTTGTACTTCTTTGAGGAGTCCCTTCCAAAAGATTATGCAGGCTAGGAAAGCTCCCGGTAAGATAGCTGAGCAGACTTTCCTTTCTCGGACTTTCTTTGACTGCCATTCCAGAACGGCCAACGTGCACTGGTGAATCTGTAGCTGTATCTCCGCTGGTGTAACTTAAGGAATGATACGGATGTATACCCTTGTGAAGAAAACAAAGAAACTGATTAAGTACCGTGTAAATTGCAAAAAGGAAGCAACATTTGGTCTGAATAGGAGATTGGAACACAGTAACTACAAAAATCTCATTCCTACAAACTTTTGGACCAGTAGCACTTCATTGGGGGCAGTTTATATGCCATACAGGTATTGTGCAATAAAGGTACTATTGAATTCTCTACCATTAAAGCAAATGTATGTGTAAAAACAGTTTAAAAAGCCAAACAACAAAAAGCAAAAAGTTTGCAGAAGGAACAGTACATACCACTGAATATAAACCTCCATCTGAAGACCAAATCTCTTCCATCCCTACTATAACAGTAAGTGCAGCTTATGGAGAAGGCAAAGAATGGAAGCCGGGGACTTCTTGCACCAAGAGAAAGGCTCCTGGTCCACCTAAAAGCTTAAAACTATTAAACAGATTCTCTGCTCTCAAAATTGAGGAAGAGCCAGATGTCCTTTCAAGCAAAGCATCTGGACCACTTAACCCTAAACCATGCAGGACCAGGAGGGAGCAGTAAGTGACAGTACTGGGCAACTATCTGCTACAGGGGACAAACGCACCAGCATGTGCTGGGATCCGACCAGCTGGAGAGCAGCTTTGCAGAAAAGGACCTGGGGATCCTGGTGGACACAAAGTCAAATGTGAGGCAGCTATGTGCCCTGGACAGCCTGTCCAGTCTGGGCTGCATTAGGCAGTGAGTTGCCAGCAAGTTGAGGGAAATGATCCTAAACACCCTACTCAGAACTGTGAGGAGTACCTGGAGTACTGTGTCCAGTTGTGGTCTCCCCAGTACAAGAGAGAAATACTGGAGAAAGTGCAATGAATGGCCACTAAGATGATTAAGGGACCACAGCACCACTCATATGAGGAAAGGCTGAATGAGCTGGGACTGTTCACCCTAGAGATGAAAAGGTTCAGGTGGAATCTTGTTAATGTATATAAATACTTCAAGGGATGATCCAAAGAAGACAGAGCCAGATGGTGTCCAGTGACAAGACAAGAGGCAGTGGGCACAAACTGAAACACAAGATTTTCCTCCTGAACATGAGGAAACACTTTTTTACTGTGAGGGTGACTGAGCACTGTCACTGGTTGCCCTGGGAGGTTATGGAGTTTCCATCCCCGGAGATACTCAAAAGTTGTCTGGGCTGGACAAACGGCTCTAGGTAGCCCTGCTTGAGCAGGGGGGATGGACAAGATGACCTACAGAGGTCCCTTTCGATCTCCAACATTCTGTGATTCTGTGAAAAAACACAGCTGAAAAGGAATCAGTTCAAGCCACCAAGCTGCCTAACACAGATCCAGAAGACAACAAATTACTTGGAAAACAAAAAAAACAAAGCCCTCCCAAAACCCACAGACATTCACAGATTCCTTCTGTTCAGAAAGTAGAGATAAAAATAAAGACTTGTAGCTTACTGAACAGCTTATGGAATTAAAAAAAACCAAACCACAATAAATTTACTACAAGTTATTGTAGAGCTTTGTCAATCTTAGATTTTGTATAAAGATAGTTAAATCCTCATTTCTACTTCCATATCTAGATTAGAAGCTAGAAAAGTTAATGTACATCCTTAAATGATGCACAATATATATGAAGTTAATTAGCAAGAACACCAATCAAGAACAGATGCAGAATACACACCAACTGATCAAGTGTCACTTTTATAGGGTAAGGAGCACACTTTACATGTGTTACAATTACTTTTTAGACAAGCATTTATTCATCTGCAGCCTACAGAATTGTTTCTAAACAGACCAGCTACAGACCACTTTCTCGTCAGGCATGATGCTAGAAACTCACCTTGATTTTCAGAACAGAATCGCTGTGGGTGTGTGTCTTGGATAATTTCCTCATGATCTCAGCACCAGTTACAGGCCCAGAAGAGCCACCAGCAGGTGGAGGGCGATTCGCTGTTCCTTCCAAGAGCATTGTATGCTCACTGACAGTAGCTGGGACCAAGCAAACGATTTTGCTCATTTGAATATATATGAGGAACCAAGATTATATGTTATCAGGTACAACTATTTACAAGCAATCAGAAACTTCCTAATTCTGACACACATCTACACCTAACTGTCAAGGGGATTCTAGGGAATTTCAAGACGAATAAGAAAACCTCAGACATAGACCTACTGGAATTCATTTAATAATCAAAGTAAAAATCTTTTTGTCCTTATATCATACAACTGTTGCTCTGTGCTACAGATCCAAAGGAAAGTTGCCAAATTTCACTTTATTTTGCTGGCTCTGGTATGGCTGATAATTTTTTTTTAAATTAAGATGCTTAAATTTACATTAATTGCATCTATAAGTAAATCTACACAAGGTAGCAAAATTGCCACTTCCAAAATTCTTGGTGAAAAACAGAATAATATATGCAGGGGAAAAAAAAACCTAAAATACTTCATTGATTCTAAACAGTCTGTTTCTGCTCTGCTCAACCAAAGAAGATATTTTAGAGGAAGGGGTAAAAATTTCCATCATACTGTATGATTACTTAAAAGTTTCACACAGAAACATCTTTGTTTTTGCTCTCTTTAAGCTGAGAACTGTTCCTTGGCTTTTAACCAAAAGCAGATTCTCCTCCTGATTTTTTTAAATTATTTTTCCTCAATGTTACATAATTATTACTTGAGAAAATAAAGACATAAGCATTGTATTTCTGAGAATGGTAGCACTGTACATAGGTGCTACAAACACAAACCAGTCAACTCAAGACAGCAAAAGAGAGTGCTCCACCAACACGTACTTATTTATGCCCTTCCTGTGGTTCTTAATTAAGTCAGCTCTATATCAAACAGAAAGCTAAATCAGCTGCTTATGTTAAATTGGCAATGTGTTAGCTAGCAACAGAAATTTACCACATATGAAATAGTAAAAATGAGAAAAAAATTATGAAATTCACAAAGAACAAACAAGAAGGTAGGCTTGAGGCTATTTTTGGGAGAGTTTGTAGAATTGCATGTTACAATTTTAAACTAAGATCAGACACTGTAAAACAAAACCCTAAAGCTATAATAAAAATAATTAAATTGATGTATTTTGTGCAGTAAATAACAAGACAAAGCATGTGGAGAAAGAGGAGACTCCCGTTTTGTTTCCTCCCCCTCATTGTCTTTTTCCACAAACAAGTAATAATTATTATAATACTACAATTATAATTGTCACCAGCAGTTTCAAAATGAAGATTATTCTAAAAGAGAAGTATACATGTATCCAAACATTAAAACTAAAGAAGATAAAAGTTCTCTGAGAGGAACTACTTGTCCCTGTGAATTTTTAGGAAGGCCGAAGAACACAAAAATACCTGCATCAAATTCAAACTCTGCTCCATCAGCACTTGTGTCACTCTGAAGACCCCCGCCGTTGTCTAATCCCAGTCCATCCTCATGCTCGTGGCAGGCGTTTGTGGGCAGTTTCACTGGCTGAGTTGGTCTGTGCAAGCTGACTCCTTTGAAGGCTGGGGTCACCACAATGAACTTCATCCATTGCCTTGCTAAGGCAACGAGACCCTTCTTTAAGGTTACTAAGGCAGGAAGGCCATCACTCTTAACAAAAATAAATAAAAAATTATAAATGCCTACCACAGCATTTTAAAGCAAACCAGGACAAAAAAAGTCAGAACTCCCTTAAATCTTTGTGCTCAAGAGGCTTGTGACAAAAACATGTTGGCACCACACAATGTCCATTTAGATATAAGAAGCAATAGTGGTAAGAGACAAAAATTATAGCTTCATTGAACACAGTAAACACATTCCTTTGCATGACCTGAGGATCTAGCCCAAGGTATAAAGAATAATCAACAGCAAACAGGTTTATTAAATATGAAACTAAAATTACTTAGTAATTATAATGCTTTGAACTATGGACTAGAATTCGCAGCAGCACGCGATTGACTGTAGAAACAGAACTGAAATTAAAAAGATGAGGTTTTTTAATTGTTGGTAAGCAGTAAATAAATTTGAGCCAAGAAAAGTACGGATTGTTTTGATTACATCACTAAATTGTGCTAAAGAAAAGAAAAGCTTCTCATTTTGACCACAGATCACACACAGTGCTATTTCTGATCACTGGGCAATCCAGCTGTATACGTTAAAAAACCACACTGTTCAAATCTGACAGCCGTGGAACTGGATTATGAAAATGACACAAAATCAGGAAGAAACACTCCTGCTTATGCTTAATATGTTTGTTCAAACAATTATTACCATTGCAATCAAGACATTTACATCCTAAAGCCACCAAGAAAAAGATTAGATTCTTAAGCCTTAAAGTTTCCACAGTTCTAGCTCTTTTCTTAAACTGTCAGCATTATCTAAGTATTTCTAAAAGACATGAAAACTAGTTCTGAGGAGAGTTTGGAATAAGCTAATCGGTGCATGGACTTGCATTAATGATTGAGATTTGTTCAATTTTAAAACTAAATATGCAAATTTTTATTACTTCGCTGTTGTCTTTAAGAAAAATGAAATCTGATTAAAAGGCCATTAACAATTTTAAAGATGTGCCTTTTTGTTTTATGATTTCTCAGGTATTTACTAATAAAATAGCTCAGTAAAAATTATGCATATACACAGGCTATAACAAAAACAGCAGATCCAAAAGAAAATGAAACAAGAGAAGCCATATCCACTTACCAATTTAAGCATATATACAAGTTTGGGTTATATTTTCATGTTTGTTAACTTTCCTTAAACCGTTACCTAATTTCAGACATTAGAAGTGGTACATTTGAAACTAATACAATGAGTTATTTCCAGTTGTACAGGGTCACTCACCATGGTAGCATCCTCAATAATGGAGTAATTTGCATGATGAAGGTAGTGGTGCAATATATTACATAGTAAACAAGAAGGATTTTCTTGTAAGAAACGAGCCACTTTGGTAAGCCTGTTGTACTTGCTTCTCAGAGGAAAGTGCACACTTTTATTCTAGATTAAAACACAACAATTTTTCACATATGATCATACTTGCAAACAGAACACAGGCATGAACGACAAGATTTCACCTGATACCATAAACTTCTAACCCCATTTTGAATTTCTCCAGCAAATATTTGCCACATGAATACCTACCTTATTTTAAAAAAAATGGTAAGTGAAAAATTAATGCTTGATGCTTATTTTTATTTATAAGAAGTAATAAAATAAAAGGCTGGATTCAAATTCCAGGCTTTGCAAAGTTACTTCTGGACTAATAGCCACATACGCACAGCAAGCTGAGATTTGCAAAGGAACTGTTTATTCCCAGCTAAAGAAAAAACAGACACTTTTCTGATTTGGTTTAATGCTAGGAAAAAAGAGTAGGAAAATAAATAGGAAGGGAGGTAGCAATAAGAGACTGCTTCAAAGGATGATTTTTAAGTACAGTAGAAAACGAGTTTGGCGCTAAACACGTCAGTCCAATGATGCCAGACGGGATCTCAACCACGGGCATCACTTCACCATCTTCCCACCAGATGGTGCTACGGAAAAGATCCGCAGAAAACTGCCTACACACAAGAAAGCTCCTTAGCAAATCAAAGCAACACCAAATTTGCTCTACTGATGCCAGTTGTTAAGAAAATTAATTCTGTTTTGTGCTTCTCGCTATAATGTTTCACTCTCACTAAGCTTGTCCTCCCTTCCTCTAACAAGTGGGTTCAATAACAGGTGCACAGAAGCTCACGTCTTCTCTCAAAGGATACCCCAAATAGTTTTAGACTTCCCTATTTCATAAAATACACCAGATGCTACAGACATATTTCTTACTTTCCAGTTATTTCTCCTGGAGGTGCACTTATGTTAGAACTGTAAGTCTTCCTCACTAGTAATAGCTGAATTTTTTTCCACTGAAATTTAGATGCTGTACAAAAGGCACAGGTACTCTTGTGACCACTTCTGGAAGTACAGAGTCATAAGAGGTGCTGCAAGTTTGTCAGTGAAAATATCCAGAACCCAGATCAAATATATATACATTGTTCTATTCTGATTTGCTTATTGATTTTATAAAGGTCATTTACCTCTAAAGCTTCTGTCATAATGCAACCCATAACAGCACAAATTCGCAGGGTTCCTTCAGTTTCTAGTTTATTTAATGACGATTTCACTTGATCAATGGGAACTAGCCAAGCACCAACTGCAGGTGTTGCAGTACTCAAGAGGTTCAGCTGCCTAATGAGAAAAAATAAAAAGAATTATGTATTCACATTCAGCAGCAGCAATTAGCAAGATTTTCTAATGCTATTATGAATTACGTTCAAATAGTTAGAATGTGACAGAACAAAGTTACAAAGTAAAAAACACAGACATTGCCCAGAACATGAAAACTGCCATAAAGTACCTAAGGCAGGTTTTTTATTTCATCCGCCCTTACTACTGCTACTCCTTCCTTTTACCATTTGTATTCCCTACTGAAATCATACAGTTTAAAGTTTTCTTCACTAGCTGAATCCCACGTTAACTGTTACACAATACGTCATGAAGGACTTTTGCTCAAGGGCTATGTCAAGAACATCAGGAAAAACACAAAGAGTATTTTTCACTTCATAGCTATATATACTGAGCTTAAACTATTGACGATAGGAATACTGGGCTGCTTCTACAAACGCTGTATGAGAAACTATCTTAGAAAGTTTTACCGTAAACATTATAGTGCAATGGTAGTAAGATCATGGGTTAAGCATCAGGTTGAAGACCAAAACCACTGAGTGATTCTCTTCTCTCGCATCTCTCCTCAAAACTAATATTGCCCTGCCCTCCTGCACCTTCCTCCCTCATACATCTCATTCTCACTGAAAGATTTTTGTTGTTTATTTTTTTCCTTTTTCTTTTCTTCTTTTAATCAATACCCAACTAAAAATTTTCTAACAACACTTCCATATAAATCACAACAATAAAAAACTGAAGCAAGAGTTACTGTGATATATGTAAAATCCAAGATTCTCATTTCCAGAGAAGCTTCAAAAACTATTGAAATTACATTCAGAATCTACCAAATACAACTGTAATTTACCAAAGCAGAATTGTCATTTTCATTCTTCGAAATCAGGTAAAATTATACCTTGAAAATATATGGGCTGGAGAGCGCACATTGGTGGGGGCTGCAAAACTAAACCAAATTTCTTTGATTGTTAGCTTCATGCTGCAAGAGTCAGGAGGAGGAGGCATCAAGGGTATATCTTTTTTCAAATCATCAGATTCAACCCCTTCATCCTTAAAAAAAAATTAATCAAAGTCAAAAGATAAATTGTTTTCCAAAGTGATTACACTGAAAGGCACTAACATACCATACCGCACACTGCTCACAAGAAATAGTTCCATATGCACTTAGGCGAAGAAAAATAAGCTAATGCTGTCTGCCAATTCTCCCGCAACCAAGAGACCTTGCAGAAAGCTGAACATTTAGTGAGCAGACAGTATGAATTCAGTTGACACAACAACACATCTGTTAAATTATGTATTTTTTATGTTAATCACTTTAAAAAAAATCAACCAAACAAAAAATCCCCAAACAACCCAACACCAATCATTTCAACATAGTATGTACATACCTGCTCATCTGAAACTGAGTTTCCATTAATATCCGAAGAGGGACTTATTCTATCACAAGGAAGGTTATCGTCAGACACATCAGTATTATAACCACTACCAGTTGGAGAATCTGAAGAGTTATTTGATGCAAGCAATCCACCTCTCTCTGTAGCACCTGATTTACCCATGACTCCAAACGAATTATACAATACTGCTCCAGATTGTCTTCCTCCTATAAAAGCATACACATCAATGTTTGTAAAAGTTTGCCATGCATAAACTTCTGTAAGTTATGTCCCAAATGTTTCCAAGAGGAAAAATACATATGATTTTGGTTGACCAAGATGCGTTACCATTTTACATAATTAATCCCTACAATTTTTATTCAACATTTTAACAGGTAGTTGTAGAGCTTCTGATAAATTTGTTCCAAGTAGATGAAGACTACTCACATGAAGATATTTTTAAACACTGTTCCCTGCAAAGAACAACTTGAATGACAGAAAATATATGGTTTTTTTCTTTTTG